>NC_022015.1:38234697-38237621 GCF_000317375.1 Microtus ochrogaster
GGGGGGGTGGGAAGGGACTGGAACGATGGCTCATCAGTTAAGAGCACTAATTCTTCTTCCAACAAACTCAGATTCAACTCATACACTCAGTGGCTCAAAACCATCTGTTAACTACAGTACCAAAGATTTGGCCTCCTTAGGCATCAGGTGGTGCACAGATAATACAGTCTAGAAAAACATCCACACGCATAAAACTAAATTCATAAAAGAAAAAGGGAGCTCTGAACCAGTCTCAACGGTACATCTGTACAACCAGGTTCACAGCCACATTATTCCCAACAGCTAACATGTTGTGCAAACTAAGAGGCCATCAACAGCCATTGGTGGTCCATGTTACCACCAAAGGCCATGTTGATGGCCATGGTCTATGCTGTCGCCATATAGAGGTTCGTTGTCTGTGCTGTCATCAGAATCCACGTGAAAGTCCATGATCCATGCTGCCACTGACTATAAAGGGTAAGGAAGCTTCTTTTGCAGTGGTTTAAATGAATGCAGACTCACAGTTGAGAATGTGAGAAACACAAGGCTTCTACAACAACCTCTCTCCACCCACCAAAAAAAAGGCTGTACAGACAGGAAGCCATTGAAAAGAACTCTTAAAAATTGTAGTAGCAATCCTGAAGTGTAGCTCTTCACAACTGATGGCTTCTGATGTATGTGTGGAGTGGGGGGAATGGGCTCATTTTTCAAGGGGCTGGCCACTAGGAGTTTTAACTGAGTATATGGGCAACACAAACTGGACTTAGTGTATTTTTTTCTTTATTTCTTTTCTTCTTTTTGGGGTAATGCACGGAGGGGGGGTGAATCTGGAATGCCTGGGAAGTGAATATAATTGAGGTGCATTATGTGAAATTTGAAAATAATCAATAAAAATATTATGTTGAGGGGAGCAGGAGGGAACAGCACAGGGGAGAAAAGGTGACACATGCTACAACTCAACAAACCAATGACTTGGTAGAAATCACAAAAAAGACAAAAGTATCCTTTGGCAACGTTAATATTGCTAATTTCGACTAGTGTGACGTGCCCTAGTCCCCTCCCACCTAGAGTTTCTTTCTTTGGCTCCTGGATAAAGACTCTGAGGACAGTCTCATGGCTTTTACTATAGACCATTGAGATGTTCTGCGGCTATTAAGTTACTCTTGCTATCTCTTTACTGCCTTATTTAGAAATTAAAGTTACCATGGATATGAATGATAGGCACAAGCAGTATACCTAGGGGCAAGTACTGTCTGCAGCTTCAGGTAATATTGGACCACACCCCCAAAGGAAGGGCTTTGACAGTTAAAATTGGTATGAAAGGAGAATGGCAATGGCCAGGAGCCTACAGGGAGGAGGAAGAATGGCAAGTTAGATCTAGAGGATATAAGTCACACAGATGGTCAGCAATGATGATCAAGCATTATAAATGAATGCACCACCAATCAATAGTACACTCATAAACAGGCTAAGACATCTGGCTATGGTGGTGAACACCTTTAATCCCAGTACTGGAGATGTGAAGAGGGAGATGAATCTCTTTTGAGTTTAAGGCCAGCCTGGTCTACATAGTGAGTTTCCAGGCCAGCCCTAGCTATAGGTTCACCTTATCGTAAAGGCAGTTGAGACACTATATGCTAATTTCTGTTAAATGTATTTTATTATTTTTTTAAGAAAAAAAAAAGACAATGAAGCAGGTCCTAGAAGCACACCTCTGAATAAAATTGAGGGCATGAGCACTCTTAGGCATTGTTGAGGAGAAAGGTTTGATGGTAGCTCTGAGGGAGAGTTCAGCCAAAGGCACCTAGAACGGCCCAGGCTCAACTGGGCCATGGAGGGTAGGAGAGAAAGAGAGGAGGATAGGAGAAGGGAGGTGAGGAGAAAGGAGAGGAGGCAAGGAGACCAACGAGAATGCATGGCCAAATAGCTGGTTTATAAAAGAATGAGAAGCTGGGGAAAGGAAAGCCCAGTCCCTTCCCCCATTTTGCTCTCAACTTCTTTGATAAAGCCTTGTTATGGAACAAGCAGCTACCTTAGTAGTATGCAGATAACTATGGTTCAACAAGGTCAGTATCCTTATAGGAAGAGCACCAGAAGAATACTTGCTTTCTGAGGAAAAGCCAAGTAAAGACACACCAAAATATAGTGTCTGTAGATCAGAAGGGGGCTCTCAACTGAAATCTGCATTGTCTAAAACTCAGATCTTGACTTACAGTCTGCAGAACTATAAATAAATCCCTGTTCTTTAAATGCTCAGGTCATAGCATTCTGTTATAGCAACCTGTTCTAACAAAAACAAGGGGAAAACTATTTCCAACTCAGAAGCACATCCCTAAAGTATCATTCAAGTGTACACAGGGGGGTCAGACAAATGGCTCAGCTAAGACTATGTACACTTTCTTGCAAAAGACCTGATTTGGTTCTCAGCACCCACATGAGGTTCACTGCTACCTGTACCTCCAGTTCCAGGGATCCAATTTCCTTTTCTGGCACTAGCATGACTATGGTGCACATAAACTCATGCAGGGAAACACATGCACAAGGACATAAATTTTAAAAAATAAAGATTGCGGGGTTTCCCCCCCTTTAATGTGCATTGGTGTTTTGCCTGCATGGATGTCTGTATGAGAGTGTCAGATCTTCTAGAACTGGAGTTATAGTCACAAACTGCCATGTGAGTGCTAGGACTTGAACTAGAGTTCTCTGGAAGAGCAATCAGTGTTCTTAACCACTGAACCATTGTTCCAGCCCCCAACATTGTGGGTTTTTTAAGAGTACACAGAAGCCAGGCAGCAGTGGCACAGGCTTTTAATTCCAGCAGAGGCAGAGGGACCTCTGTGAGTTCAAGGTCAGCTTGGTCTACAAACTGAATTCTAGGAAAGCTAGGGTTACACAGAAAAACTCTTATCTTGAAAAACAAAGCAAGAGGGGGAAAGAGGGGGAGG
>NC_022015.1:38238522-38244956 GCF_000317375.1 Microtus ochrogaster
TTTTTTTTAATTTTTTTTAAAGATTTACTTATTTATTTTGTATACAGTGTTCTGTCTGCATGTATGCCTGCAGGCCAGAAGAGGGTACCAGATTTCATTACAGATGGTTGTGAGCCACCATGTGGATGCTGGGAATTGAACTCAGGACCTCTGGAAGAACAATCAGTGCTCTTACCTCTGAGCCATCTCTCCAGCTCCTCCTCCCCTTTGATTTATCGAGACAGGATTTCTCTGTGTGTTTTCCCTGGCTGTCCTGGAACTCACTCTGTAGACCAACCAGGCTGATCTCAACTCACAGAGATCCACTTGCCTTTGCCTCCTGAGTGCTAGGATTAAAGGTGTGTACCCACCACCACTCGGCTCAGCCTACTGTCTTATACCACCCAAGGCCACATGCCCAGATGTGGCACTGTCCAGAAAATGCCACAAATATTGCTTAAAGGCCAATTAGATGGCAATTTTTCAAGAGATGTTCCTTCTTCCCAGATGACTCTACCTTATATCAAGTACACAAAAAACTAATCAGCACAATGATAATGCTAAACACTAATTAAAAACAAAGTAAGATCTACACTGGAAGAATGAGGAATACTGGCTGAGGAAACTGACACAACAAGCTAACTCTTCTCCATTTTTCCATAAATGAGAAGCAGTGGAAACTACTCACAACTAAGATCTCCGGAGCTATATACCAAGCATGAACTCTTCAAACATGCCTGGTAGCTTTTCTTATTTTCTCTTTTTTATAATAGGCTAAAGAGTCCAAAAGTACAAACTGTCTTCAAGAAGGGGACTCTGGTAGCTAAGATCTGCTATAGGCTATAAAATAAAGAAATGTAAAAATTTAACACATTTTGTAAATAAGCTCTTAATTCTGGACAGAGAAGAGACCCTGGCTACTGAGGTCACAAAGGCATACCAGCTACTTTCTAGCAGTTATGATCAAAGATAAAGACACTTCATCTAACCTGAGCACCCATTTCTTGATTGTAAAATAAAGATGGAATAAACAAATTCTATACTTTCTTCCTGGTTTAGCAACTCCTGAATCTAACATGACAACCAAAGCACAGTATCAGTATGACAACAAAAGTAACAGGTATTGGGTAAATTGAAAACTTTAAAAGGAGGATACAGAAGAGAGAAAGAAGCAAACTGAAAATTGGGTGTGTGTTGTAGAATATTATTTTAAGGTGTATTACATCTGTTTATGCTTTGGAGGATTTGTTTAACAATGTAAAGGTGTGGTGCTTTTCTTTATGTTGCATTTGCTTTAGCTCTGTGAAGTTGTGTTACTGTGACTGTCTAAAACACCTGATTGGTCTAATAAAGAGCTGAACAGCCAATAGCAAGGCAGGAGAAAGGATAGGAGGGGCTGGCAGGCAGAGATGATAAATAGGAGAAACCTGGAGGAGGAGAAAGAATAGGATAGAACAAGGAGAGGAAAAAGCGAGGGGCCAGCTACTGAGCCATACAGCCAGCCACAGAGTAAGAGTGAAAGTAAGATTAAGAAAGAAAAAAGTTCAGAGGCAAAAGGTAGATGGGATAATTTAAGATTAGAAAAGCTGGGTAGAAACAAAACAAGCTGAGGCCAGGCATTTATAAGTAATAGTAAGCCTTCCTGTGTATGATTTATTTGGGAGTTGGGCTGCAGGTCTCTTCCATCACCAAAAAGGAAAGTCAAAACAGTCAAAGAGTAAAGAGTAGTGAAGGTAACAGCCAACTACATATGTGTGTATAGATTATCTGCTTTATGTAAGAACTAAATGAGCAGGATCGCTGGAGTGCCACTGACTAAAATGGAGAAATAACCTGGGCTTCAAAGGAGTGGCAAACATTAGGACAAGATTACTGAAGAAACAAGACAAGGGTTCTGATGCTAGCCTGGAAAGAACTGAACTGAGGGTAACCAAACTCTGACATAAGATCACTGAAAAAAGGTAACAAAGCTCCCTCTCTGCCACCACCCCCAAAAAAAGTCTGTCTAGGAAGGATGAACTGGAATCCACAAGAGTGATACAAGGCTCCCACCAAGAACACCAAAAATGATGGGGGTGGGGAATCTCCCTAAGGATCTGGTCTAGAAAAATCAACGTTTTACATCAGAAAGCATAAAATGAGGAAGAAGCTCTCCTAGAGAGCCAGACTGCTGGGGAAAGGTAGTAAGAGCAAGGCCCCAGCAGCTGAGGGAGGCACTGCTTGCTGATTTTTTTTTTTATTAAACTCTACATTTTTTTTTTCTCTTCTCCCCTCCCCTTCAACCCTCTCCCGTGGTCCCCATGTTCCCAATTTACTCAGGAGATCTTGTCTTTTTCTACTTCCCATGTAGATTAGATCCATGTATATGTCTCTTAGGGTTCTCATTGTTGTCTAGGTTCTCTGGGATAGTGATTTGTAGGCTGGTTTTCTTTGCTTTATGTTTAAAAACCACTTATGAGTGAGTACATATGAAAATTGTCTTTCTGGGTCTGGGTTACCTCACTCAGTATGATGTTTTCTCTGCTAAACAGCACACAGTTGGGCCTGGTTTGATCCCAGCACTCAGGAGGCAGAAGTATCTCTCTTGAGTTGTAGTCAGACTGGTCTATATATCAGGTTTCAGCATAGCCAGGGTTACATAGTGAGACTCTATCTCCAAAAACAAACAATAACAATAACAATAATAATAATAATAACAGTCATGAAGTTTGGATGCCCATTAATAATAATAAAAGCCATGAAGTTTAGCTGCCCATTACTGGGTTATTATTCTCTCACAGCAAATGGATCCAAAGACCCATCCCTTAAAAATTAAGACAATAAAGTTATTATGCTTTCATTTTTATGTCTGTCATTTCTTACAGGAACAATACTTTTCTCAATAGACAGAAAATTCTTCCTCTACCATAAATCTTACCTTCTGTCAGTATTACTAAATGTGATACGGCTAAAGAATGCAACATGGCATAGTCATAACAACGTCAGGTAAAGTTTTAGTGTTAAGAGATGTAATTCAGAGATGGAGCACATGCTTAGTATGATTAAAAGCCTTAGGTTCAATTTCAAAGACAGCTCATACCCCATAGAAAACTGGTTTAGCCAAAAACTTAACAGAATCTTTCAACTGAACTGCATCTAAATATGCTTAATCACAAAGTCTGAGGAAACAGGATAAACACTCACCATTCACAAACACTTAAAGAGAATAGGAAAGGGATCATCCTAATCTGCCCTTTTATGAACATCAAATTTATTAAAATCAAATTATTTATTTGGGGGGATTCCCTGTACTCTGTACTCATATAAATTTTAAAAATGCAGACTATACCTATTGATGTTAAGTCACAGGAGAAAACCAGAGCTGCTACATAACATCCAAGTAAATACTGTCTTTCTGTACAGTATCGGGCACAACAAAACTGTGCCAATACTACAAACAAGTGACAACCCAGAGTCTAGACATACAAAAGCAAGACTCCACCCCTGCTATACCAAAAAATCCTCAGGCCACCAGCTGAGAATTTTTTAATGTGGCTCAATGACCCTACTGTGTACATTTCAAAACAGTCAAGTCAGAAGGGACTGAAGACAATGAACTAATCCATCTACACAAAGGCTGGTTATCACTTGGCCATCATGTCTAAAATGCTGTAAATAGGGCTGGAGAGCTGGCTCAGCGGTTAAGAGCATTGCCTGCTCTTCCAAAGGTCCTGAGTTCAATTCCCAGCAACCACATGGTGGCTCACAACCATCTGTAATGAGGTCTGGTGCCCTCTTCTGGCCTACAGGCATACACACAGAAAGAATATTGCATAAATAAATAAAATGCCGTAAATAAAAACTCATCTATAAAGTTTTTAATACAAACACCATCAAAACCGTTTGTGGTGACACACATGCAACTCCAGCACTCAGGAGGCTGAAACAGGACGAGCTCAAAGCCAGTCTTGGCTACACAGGACACTCATGGTCAACTTAGCTGCATAGCAAGAGCTTGTCTAATAAAAAGTAATTATAAAAACATCAGTAATTAGGAGACACATAAAACTTAAAACCTCTACATCTTCAGAAATATTTCCCAACAATATATACATACCTATAACTCTATCAGGTAACTTCAAAAACACCAACCACTAAGCCAGGAAAGGATACCAACACTTCAAAGCCATTAAGCAAAAAAAAAAAGAACACCAAGACTACCCTGTAAAGTACAAACCACCCACGGTAAGCATTCCCTACCACCTTAGGAAGGCCTTTTCAGTAGGTGATGTAAGCAAAGACCTTGGCACCTGACTGGATTACACCACTGTCTGGCTATGCTCACTAGCGGCACTCACATCACTTCAGACACAAGAAGCCAGCTTAGTCTAACCCACCATGAAAATATAGTCAAGTCATAAATTAGTTAACTAACATCCAAAATAAAGACCAGATGAGCACCTATGCCTGTTACAGCCACGGGGGTAAAGACACAACCCAGTAGTCAGGCCACACCTCACCAACCCAACTGAGGGATTAAGATGACACTTCCTCAAGGCCACCAAAACATATAAGCAACCTCGTGTTAAAGCTGTAGAAGAATAAATTTCTTTCTTTTCTTTTTTTAAGACAGTCTCACACGTAGTAGCCCAAGCTAACCTGAACTCACTCACTACTTATATCAGGTTGGCCTCCAATTTACTGCCACCAGCCTGCCTCTGCCCTCCCAAGTGCTAGGATTATAGGCATGCACCAACATGCCCCATTTAAATGAACTAGTGCAGTTCATAACCTGATATTCTTCAATGAGTGGTGTCAGTATAATCAAAACCACATTCCTTCAAAATCCAGCAGGCAGATCTGGACCTAAGGTGGCACACATATTTAGTTCTGAACAAATCATTTCTTCTCTTTGTATTTGTCTTACCTACAAAATGGGAGACTTGAGACTAAATCATCACTTCTCAATCTTACAATTCAATCCTATGGATCTATTAAGGAAATATGGATAGGCCAATCTGATGGAGACAATTGCTTAACTGAGATTCCTTGTAAGTCTGTGGAGATAACAACCAAGATTACCAATCACAAGAAGCATGCTTTCTGAACCGCTGAGCAATTTCTCCAGATCCTCATTGTTTTTTTCAAGATAGAGTCTTCACACTGGTGAGATGGTTCAGAGGTTAAGAGCACTAGCTGCTCTTCTTGAGGGTCTGGGTTCAATTCCCAGCAACTGCACAATGGTTCACAACCTGTGACTCCAGATGTGAGATCCTCTTCTGAACTCCACAGATACCAGGCACACATGTGGTACATATATACACACATGCAGACAAAACACATAAAATGAAAGAAATATATCATTTTGTTAAAAAAGGAAATATAAACAATATCAGGATATGAAGAAAAACAAGCCAATGAATAACACCAGTCTCAAATTTTTAAAAAGTTATTTACATAAATTTTAACTGAAAATGACAGAGACTTTAAAGTTCCTCCAAGCCAGACTTGGTGATGTACACCTTTAACCTCAGCACTTGAGAGGCAGAAGCAGGCCAATCTCTGTGAGTCTAAGGCCAGCCTCATCTTTGTAGTGAGTTTCAGGGCAACATAGTGAATGAAACCTTGGCTTAAAAAGAAAAAAAAAAAGTTGCTAAATGCAATGTTCTCTGCTGTAAGACAGTCTGTTTGGTTGTGTCAAGTCTCTTACTTTAAAAGATAAATAAAAGCCCAACTGTGGGACTGGAGAAACTGCACAGCAATTAAGACATTGGCTGCTCTCCCAGAGGTCCTGAGTTCAGTTCCCAGCAACCATCTGGTGGTTTAAAACCATCTATAGTGGGATCTGATTCCCTCTTCTGGCATAAAGGTGTACATGCAAATAGAGCACCGATACATATAAAATAAATAAATAAATCTTGGGCTGGACTAGTGGTGTAGTGCACACCTTTAATTCCAGTACTCAAAAGGCAGAAGTGGGCAGATCTCTGTGAGTTCAAGGCCAGCCTCATCTACAGAACTAGTTCCAGAACAATTAATTCTGTTACACAGAGAAACCCTGTCTCGAAAAACCAAGAGAGCTCTTGAGAAAGTAAGACAGAGCGCAAGAGGGAGAGGGAGAGAGGAAGGGAGAGAGGAAAGGAGGAAGGGAGAGAGGAAAGGAGGAAGGGAGAGAGGAAAGGAGGGAAGGAGGGAGAAAAGGAGAGAGGGAGGGTAGAAGGGAAAAAAGGAGGGAGGGAGGGAGGGAGGGAGGGAAGGAGGGACAAACTAATCTTGCTTGCCTTGGATTTCCCAGTAACCAACATTTCCTAGTGACAAAATCAATCATGCAAAGAAGGCCCTGCTTTCCATCACAGTCTATACCAAACCAAACCTTCCCCTCACTATGCCTTTCCCAGCTCACTAAAACATGTCTCCAGAAGCCGGGCGATGGTGGCGCACGCCTTTAATCCCAGCACTCGGGAGGCAGAGGCAGG
>NC_022015.1:38245091-38255092 GCF_000317375.1 Microtus ochrogaster
AACCATGTCTCCAGTTGTGAGAGACAAACTTGGCTCCTCTCTGCCAGACACCCACCTGGAACACAGTTCATTAAACTTTATAATTCTAACTTCATTCACCCTTCCTCCTCTCAATTTTCTGCCACTGCCTTGAAAATGAACACGGCCCCTAATTTAGTTCTACTTCTAACTTGGGTTCTTTCTTGGTCAGGGTTTCCTACTGCTCACATGTAGTTTGTAGTCTACACTTTCTCTGTGATAGCCACATAGGGCTCTGAACATCTCAATCACAAAGCATTAACAGATACGTGGCATGAATGAGAAACATGCAACGGACTTCAAAGACTAAGGGCCAAGTATATGGTTCTGTGGCAGAGTGCTTGCCTGGCATGTTTGAATCCCTAGGCTCAATCCCCAACATAGCACCAAGATTAAATAAAACAGAAGTTAAAAGAAAAACTCACTTATTTCTATTGATTACATGTTAAAATGATTAATATTTTGCAGCTGGACAGTGGTGGCACACACCTTTAATTCCAGCACTCGGGAGGCAGAGGCAGGTGGCTCTTTGAGTTTGAGGGCAGCCTGGTCTACAGAGCAAGTTCCAGGACAGCCAGGGGTATGCAGAGAAACCTTGTCTTGGAAAAAAATGAAAGAGCTGGGCAGTGGAGGCATATGTCTTTAATCCCAGCACTTGGGAGGCAAGTGAATCTCAGTAAATTCAAGGGCCTCATCTATAAAGAGCATTCTAGGACAGTCAAAATTGTTACACAGAGAAATCCTGCTTCAAAAACACAAAGATATTTTTGGACATAGTGAGTTACATATACAAAATTCAAATGGCTGGGGATACAATGAAGTAGCAGAGCAAGACCTATACACACCACCCAATACATACACATACACACACACACACACACACACACACACACAAAATGTATCTATATTGCCTTATTTTTGTTTTTCTTTCCTTTTTTTAAATATTTATTTATTATGTATACAATAGTCTATCTGTATGTATGTCCGCAGGCCAGAAGAGGGCACCAGACCTTATTACAGATGGTTGTGAGCCACCATGTGGTTGCTGGGAATTGAACTCAGAACCTTTGGAAAAGCTGGCAATGCTCTTAACCACTGAGCCATCTCTCCAGCCCTGTTTTTCATATATAGTAACGAGGAAATGTTAATACACAGCTTGCACTGCCATTCTGAGAATTTCCTGAACATTACACTGAGAGATTCAACCAGGCCCATAGCCACTTTTTTTTTTCTTTTTAAGATTTCTTTATTATGTATGCAGTGTTCTGCCTGCAGGTCAGAAGAGGGCACCAGATCTCATTACAGATGGTTGTGAATCACCATATGGTTGCTGGGAATTGAACTCAGGACCTCTGGAAGAGCAGCCAGTGCCCTTAATCTCTTAGTCACCTCTCTAGCCCCTATAGTCACTTTCTTTAACCAGGTATGGTCAAAGCAGAAAACACTGGATCTAACAAAAGAGTTATTCAGATACTTGCCAGATGAATTATGGCTAAAACTGATATAATCTGTGTACATTCAATCAAAGATTGGGAAGTAGTGGCACTCGCCTTTAATCCCAGAACTCAGAAGATCAAGGCAAGTGTATCTGAGTTTAAGGAGAGCCACGGCTACATAGTCAGATCCCATTTTCAATATAACTTAAAACAAAACAAAAAACTTTTGATTAAAGGCCAAACAATAAATTTTTAATTATTTCTCAGTTGAATAATATTCATTCCTTTGTTTGTTTTGTTTTGTTTTCTACCCCACCCCCGCAAACAAGGTTTCTTTGTAGCCTTGGCTGTCCTGAAACTTGCCCAGAAATCTACCTCAAACTCAGAGATCTACCTGCCTCTGGAATTAAAGGTATTCGACCCCTCCACACGCATACCCCCTAGCAAAATGAATATTCTTAAAAGTGGAATCAAACAAAAACATTTACAATTAGCCTTTGA
The DNA here is from genome assembly GCF_000317375.1 of Microtus ochrogaster. Lineage (NCBI taxonomy): Eukaryota > Metazoa > Chordata > Mammalia > Rodentia > Cricetidae > Microtus > Microtus ochrogaster. The sequence goes on from NC_022015.1 coordinate 38,247,047, forward strand.
ATATAAACACACTACAGAGCTGTCTACTTCTTTAATAGTAATCACCCTGTCACCGGTATTTCTAATTTTGACATAAAAATTCCCATTAGGATTGAGAGACTAAAGATTAGGTATTCAAAGTATAAAACCTTTAAAAGAATTTCAAAAGAAATTTAATATTTATTTATTATGTATACAATATTCTGTCTGTGTGTATGCCTGCAGGCCAGAAGAGGGCACCAGACCCCATTACAGATGGTTGTGAGCCACCATGTGGTTGCTGGGAATTGAACTTTTGGAAGAGCAGGCAATGCTCTTAACCTCTGAGCCATCTCTCCAGCCCCTAAATTTCAAAATTTTGAAGAGAAAAAAAAAATCACCCCTCAAATATTGGTCATCACAACTCAAAAAGATCCATGAGTTAATGCTAATAGGCAGTAACAGAAAACAAGTATCACAAACTTGGCCATCAAGTAATCAGAAACTAGAACACAAAAAACTATCAGAGAGGGTATAATCCCCAAAATGACAGGACTGTCACCTTACAGAAGACACAAAGTTTTTCATATGGCCTTTAAAAAGATAAATTGAGGCTGAGAGATGGCTCAGCAGTTAAGAGCACTGGCTGCTCTTCTAGAGGACCCAAGTTCAGTTCCTAGTACCCACAAGGTAGTTAACTGTCTATAACTATAGTTCCAGAAGCTTCAACCCACTCCTCTGGCTTCCTTCTGCAGGCACTGCACACATTTGTGCAGGCAAAACAAATCTAGTTAGGTGGTGGCGGCGCTTGTCTTTAATTCACATCCCCAAGCTCCTGACCCACAGAGTTGGGTTGCTGTGATGGGGTAATTATTACAGCAGTGGATGGAGAACTGACAGTAAAAAGAGAGTTCTCTGTAAAGCAAAGGTCCATATGCACGCTTTGTCAAAAAGGCTATCCAGACAACCGATGAAACTATAAAGAAACATCTGTGAACTAGGTGCTGTCTGGAGAAGCTGAAGCTGGAGGATTATCTGGGACTTTTTAGGCTGACTGGTTATTGAATGACCCAGATTTAAAAGAAAAAGGGCCAGGCAGTAGTGGCATACACCTTTAATCCCAGCACTTGGGAGGCAGAAGCAGGCAGACTACAAACCAAGTTCCAGGATAGCCAGAGCTGTTACACAAAGAAACCCTATCTCAAAAAAAAAAAGTAGATATTGTCTGCAGAAATGATACCCAAGGTCTTTGGCCTCCAAGTGTTCACATTCAGAAAAGGCTTGACCTCACTTATGCAATTTAAATTTCCTTATGGGGCTGGAGAGATGATGGCTCAGTGGTTAAGAACAGTTTGCTGCTCTTCCAGAGGACCTGAGCCTGAGTTCAATTCTCAATACCCACAATGAGTGACAAACAACTGCCTGTAAATCCAATTCCAGGGAATCCAATACTGTCTTCTCATCTCTGATATTACCCACACACGGAAGATGCACAAGTGCACAAGCACACATGCGCATGCACACATACACACGTGCACACGGGCACACAAAAATAAATTAAAAAAAAAAAAAACTACCATACAACACAGCTACCAATGGCTGATTCAAAATGGGGAAAGGGAATGTCAGAACATAAGGCGTCTGCTCAGCTCCATGAATGCATTGAAAACAGAAAAAAGCACGCTTTAAGCAGTTCTAAGTCCATGTCTGCCAGCACTGCTTCTGAAGAGCTTCAGCATCTGTATTATGCTTTTTGTAATCTTTACTGGCCTGGAACTCACAGAGATATGCCCAGAGTGCTGGAATTAAAGACATGTGCCGCCACACCTGGCATGCACATGCTTTATTTACCAAACATACCCAAACATTTTCATTTGGGCTTCACAACAATCTAGTTATGTTTATGAATTTTCACACAGTACTGCCTAACCTAGTGTTACAATTAGGAAGACATTAGGTCAGCATTCAGAATGCCACTGCCTTTTTGCATGCTGCTACTTTCTGGTTCTTTAGAACCAAAGCTTACACTCCACGAGCAGCTACTATGGCAGTTACTATGTTTCTACAGAACCTTCATATGCAGGCAGCTCTTATACTTTCTCATGCTTGACTCTTGCACTTACTGAATAAAGCTCATTAATATTTTCCATGAATTCATTTATAGTTGAATACACTTACTGTAAGAAATAAACCAATTCAATCTCAATAGTGTAATGAATGTATATGACATAAAATTTGTTCTGGGGGTCTGGCTATAATGCCTAGGGCCCACAGCTACCCAGAGGGTCCAGAAGCTATCCAAAATGAAGCCAAAGGCACATAGAAAAACCTACTCTCATAAAACCAAAAATTAAAAAGAAAAATAAAAGAAATAGAGTTTAAAATATAGCCACACGGGGCTCGAGAGATGGCTCAGAGGTAAAGAGCACTGGCTGCTCTTCCGGAGGTCCTGAGTTCAATTCCCAGCAACCACATGGTGTCTCACAACCATCTGTAATGAGATCTGGTGCCCTCTTCTGGCCTGCAGGCATGGAGGCTGAACACTGTGTGCGTAATAAATAAATTTTTAAAAAGAGAAAAAAAGATTTAAAATAAATAAAGTAAAGCCACGTAAAGATGGAAAATACACAGAGAGTCAGGGATACTGTATGTTATTGTATTGTATTTGAATTGTTTGAATGCTGAGGAAGGAACAACAGCTGCTAAAAGACATTTGATTACAAATGCGGCTGGATTAATACAACATATATATTTTGAAAATGCCTTGACTTCAAAATTTAAGTCAAAAATGCGTTATTACTGTGGAGAAGCAGTTTTGGTTTTGTTTCCACAGGAAATGAGAGGCTGTAGATTCATTCCAAGTTAAGAAAAATCAGGTTTGATCAAGGAAAACCCCTTGAAAAATCTCCAATAGAAGTGGATAGTCCAGATGATCCAACATTTCAGAAGACCTCTGTTGGAGTTTCCTCTGAGTTCTATATCTAAAACAGCCTTAAGACTGCTGGCTGAGATGATCAAGACTTACAGCATATTCCAGTCAGGACCTGAACATAATTCTCAATTTTCTCTAGGTCCCCATAAGATAATCAGCACCCCTAGTCAGCAGGAAGTAGCCTGGAAAACTATACCCACATTCCCCAAAAATGATTATGGATATTTATCTTTAAATATCTTTAAAGTGTTGGTTACAAGTTGTTATGGATAATGGTCTAAAAAAAAAAAAACTAAACAAAGGAGATTAGATTCAGAGATCTTGGTTTTGGAAAAAAGGGGGGCGGAGTGCTGTGGGACAATAAATGGTCTTATACCCTGTCATTTATATTGTATTGTTTTAATAAAATGCTGATTGGCCAGTAGCCAGGCAGGAAGTATATGCAGGGCTACCAGACAGGAAATAGAGGCGGAGCGATGAGAACAGGAGAATTATGGGAAGAGGAAAGAGTCAGTCTGCAGTCTATATAGAGGAAGCCAGACACAGAGGAAACAAGATGAGAACACCTCACTGATAAAGGTACCAAGTCATGTGGCTAACACAGAAAAGAATTATGGGCTAATGTAAGTTAGAGTTAATAAGAAGCCTGAACTAATAGGCCAATAGGTTTATAATTAATGTAGACCTCTGTGTGTTTCTTTGGGACTGACTGGCTGTGGGACTGGGTGAGACAGAAACCTCTGTCAACAACAGTGTGTTCTTAGTGAAAGAGTGAGAGAAAGATAAAATGTAACAGAGGAGCCAGAATAAAACACAGACAAAAAACAAGAGACACTTTTCACAGCAAGTTGGTCAGCAAACTTAGAGCATCTCTGTAAATCTTCATTTACTTTACATTTTGTGTGCATACACACACACAAGAGTTCAGAGGATAAACTGCACGTGCTTGTTCTATCTGATGACAGAACTCAAGTTTTCAGGCATGGTGCATGGGGTTATCTGCTGAGTCATCTCACTTGCCTCAAAGGATCATTCCTAAGCTTGCACAACCACTCAGTGCAAACCAGTGACACGGAAACTTACTCATGTTCTGAAGATCTGAACAGGGCAGGCATTCATGAAGTGATGTCCAATAGGGATGAGTAGATGAACAAATGTGGGATAGAAACATACAGTAAGATATAACAGACTTAAGAAGGAAATAAGTTTTGAAATATGCTACATTGTAAGTGAACCGTGGTGACATGAGGCTTCAAGCCAGTCACAAAGCACAACAGTATTCCACTCACATGTGGCACTCATAGCCAGTGGCAGTGGAGAGAATGGGGAGCTCAATGAGCACTCAGCTGCAGCTTGGAAAGGTGAAACTTCTGGAGCTGTATGGTGGTGATGGTTGCATAACACGTCAAAGTATTTAATCTCTTAGCAGTAAGTGAAGAGTTGAAGAAAACTGAAAACAATTTCTCCTACATTTGTAAGAAAAACAAGGGCACAGGAACTACTGTTCCCCAGAAAAGTAGAGAGGTAGTAAAGCAGATACAAAGGATCACAACTAACAAGCAGAGAAAGGTAAACAAATATGAATACTATATGAACTATGGAGGCCTGGCATGCACAGCTTTGAGGATTAGAAACTCCAGGACAGTCCCTGTGATAGGGTACTTGGCCAGGTACTGAAAGTGAATACCCCTCTGCCTCTGCCAGAGGATGGGGAGAGGAGCCACCTGAAATCTGTTTCTAGGGATACAGACTAACTAACAAACTAAGATCTAGTCCCAAGGATTACAAAGTAAGTCTCAGTGCCCTATAACTTACAAGATTTACTGAGGTTCCTTAACCCAGCACATCATGTCCACCTTTCAACAAAAACAAGCACAGAGCACACTACAAAGAAACAACAACAACAACAACAACAACAAAAAAAAAAAAAAACCACAGGACTGAACCTGCTTCAGAACCATATCGTTAAGCATGAAAAAAAAGAAAGACCAGAGAAATATTAAGTTCATGATTAATTTGTGAGGAATTTAGTAGAAAATGGTAGACAGCATGCAGAAGCAGAGGAAGTGTCAGCCGGAGAAAGGAAACTCTGAAAACTAAAAAGAGCCAGCACTTGAATATTTTCACCCCTACTACCCCTAATGCTGGAGAATAGCTTGGGTTCTCAAACACTAAGTGATCGCTCCAGGACTGAGCTGTATCCCTAACCTTCATTATGGCTTTTTTCTTTTAAGATTTATTTATTTATTATGTATACAGTGTTCCTCTGATGGCACACACCTTTAGTCCCAGTTCTCAGGTAGCAGAGGCAGGCAAATCTCTGTGACTTTGAGGCCAGCCCAGTGAATTCCAGGACTACACAGAGAAACCTTTTCTCAAGAAACCAATACACCAAAAGCACAGAGAAACCCTGTCTCGAAAAAAAAAAGAAAAGAAACCAAAACACTAAAAAGAAATATCAGTTAGGCAAGGTGCTGCACACCTAACACTCTGGAAATGGAGACAGAAGGATAAGAAAATGTCCAGGACAACAGGATCAGGTGGTTACCCCTGCTGGCATCTGTGATTCGCAGCATGGCTCCTGCTAGTATCAAAGCCTGGAAAAGTAGTGCTGGAAAGAGGCCAGCACAAGAATTCATAGAACCTGATGCTACAATCACAAATAAGCTCCATCACTAGCTCTGGTACCACTTTTGTTCCAGAGAGTCTTTTTCAAGTTTGTTAGCCAAGAAAAGGGGCGGGGGGATCTTTCACTGGAAAGAAATATGATTTTGTATAGAAACTACAAAACTTAATTTAAAAACCAATCGCACAGGGGAGATAGTTCTGCTGGTAAAGTGCTTGCTAAACAAGTATGAGGCTGAGTTTGATATCCAGCACCCAGTATCATAAAAGCTAGATGTGGTAACATGTGCCTATAAACCAAAGTGGACATGGGATCTCTGTGGTTCAGCGACCAGCTGATTTAACCTAATTGGCAAAATTCAAACCAAAAAAACAAAAACAAACAAACAAAAAACATGGTGGCCCGGCTTGGTGATACACATCTTTAATTCCAGCACTCAAGAGACAGAGGCAAGTGGATCCCTTTGAATTCAAGGCCAGCCAGAGCTATAAAATAAGGCCCTGTCAAGGTGTGTTGGGGGGGGAACAGTCAAAGTTATAAAGTGAGACCCTGTCTCAATAAATAAATGAATAAAATAAATGAATGAATAAATAAATAAATAAAGCAAGGTAGGCAGCACCTGAGTAAAGAGACCGTAAGTTGATAGCAATCTCCACACACAGATGCACATATATACATACAAATGAATGAAAGGAGAGGACCATCTATTCAGCTTTGTCATCTTATTGAGAAAGCAGGACTCCTCTTTCTGTCCTTCATAAAGACCTGCCTCATGTCTTATTCTTGAGTTGCACACACAGTCGTACTCTGGGGTGTTCTAGTGTTCTGTACATGGTCAGAGTCACACACAGATTGAATTGTTTTGTTTTGTTGGTTTCTCTGTGTTAGCCCTGGTCATCCTGCAACTCACTCTGATTCTGCCCCAAGTGCTGGGATTAAAGGTGGTGAGTGCTACCAAAGTCCAACTTCAGCCTTCTTTCTTACAGAATCCAGGACCCACCATCCTAAGGATGGTACTACCCACAATGGGTTGGGCCCTCTCCCATCAGTCACTAATTAAGAAAATGCCCTATAGGTTTGCCTACGGCCAATCAGTGGTAAAGTGCTAAAACCCAATGAAGACCCAAAGACTGGCAAGTCAGCTGGCATTCTTTCTTACCTACCAAATACATGGCATATGGAGACATGTCTGAAACATGTTACAGATCTACACTTAGGGAAGAGACTCCCAATAAAGAACCAGCAGACTTGAAGAACTGAACAGAATTTAATTTATTAAAAACCATAATGAGGGCTGGAGAGATGGCTCAATGGTTAAGAGCATGGGTTGCTCTTCCACAGGTCCTGAATTCAATTCCCAGCACCCACATGGTGGCTCACACCCATCTGTAATAGGATCTGGTGCCCTCTTCTGGTGTGTAGGCATACATGCAAGGAACGCTGTATACATAATAAATAAATAAATCTTTAAAAAAAACCAAAAACATAATGAAGGTTAGGGATACAGCTCAGTCCTGGAGTGACCACTTAGTGTGTGAGAACCCAAGCTATCCTCCAGCATAGGGGGCAGTAGGGGTGAAAGTATTCAAATCAATCAAAAAAAAAATTTTGGGGGGCAGGGTATGATGGCACACATCCCAGCATTCAGGAGGCAGAGGCAGGTTCATCTCTGAGTTCGAGGCCAGCCTGGTCTATGAGCTCCAGATTGGCCAGGGTTACAGAAAAACCTCTCGAATAAAATCAAAAAGAAAAAGAAATTCAAGTTGGTCAATGAATAAAATTCAGGATAGACAATACTGGATCATTAAGAATAAAGATGGAACTGAAAAAAAAGAAGCAAACCGTGACACAGATAGGGACACAGAAAACATGAGAGAGCACGGAAAACTGGGCAGATTTGCACAGCAGTTCACCCTGCATCAACAGGATCCAGTTTTGGCAGGAGCCTGTAATAGCATTATTCGGGAGGCTGAGGAAGAAAGATCCAGTTTTAGGCTACTTTAACTACACAAAGAGACCTGTGTTGATGACAAAGGTCAAGTTTCACTGACCAGCAGAAGTAGTGTCCTAACAACCCCCAAACAGAAATGATGAACTGTCAACACAACAGACTCAATAGATCAAAGGAAATACAGGGCTGGGAGATGGTTCAAATGGTGAGCTGCTTATACAAGTATCAGGACACAAGTTCAAATACCCAGCAAGTGTCTATTTTATCCCACAGCTAGATATCTCTGGGGTTGGCAGACCCATCAGTGAGCTTCAGATTCAGTGAAAAGATTTGTCTCACAATATAAGGTGCAGAAGCAACTGAGGAAGACATCCAAAGTCATCCTCCAGCCTTCACATACACACATACATATGTATATGTGTATGTGTATAGTGCATGTATATAAAATGTATGTACACACACGAAAAAGTGCCAGTTCTAATACATACTAAAACATGGGAGAGTCTCAAAATATGCTAAATGAAGAAACCAGTCACAAAAGATTATATACAACTACTCACAAGAATATCCAGACCACAG
>NC_022015.1:38255850-38259537 GCF_000317375.1 Microtus ochrogaster
ATGCTCTTAACCTCTGAGCCATCTCTCCAGCCCATGAAGTTGTTATTTTTAAGACGCCTGAAATGTATAGCTCACCAAACTGGTAAATATAAAATGCTGTTACAATCCAAAGAGCCAGCAAGGAACATTCAAAGTTTGCACTACTTCCTAAAATTGAAGCTGGACATGTCCCAACATCCTCAGCTCTCCAGTCTGTACCCCGGAGACACACTTTTGCAATTTTGTCAAAATTGTTGACAGCAGCTTTCTCTTCCTGGAAACTAATCCTATTTTCCAACAACAGGACAAAGGATAAAATGCAACACATCCAATCAGAAACATAACACAGGCAAAGTGGAATGAGCTACAGTTGTGTACATGACTGAACACCCCCTCTTAGTTCCCTTCCTCAGCTCTAATAGCAGTAATCACCGTCTCTGTAGTCCACAACCCCTGTTAAAGAAAGCACTGTGCTGTCAATTCTCAATGCAGACACATCCTCACAGAAGCCACTATGTGACTAACCTGTGCACATTCCAACTTCACCCTTTCACCTCTCTTCACACCCTACCCATCAACTCATTCTCATTTCCCTTTCCCTGGGGAGAACAGGCACAGTAAAGAGAATATCAACATGCTCCCATTGCCCATCCTACCCCCATTCCACTTTACCCTCTCCCACCAAGGAGGAGCAAAGAGGGCCAGCTCTTCAGCCCAGGGCTAGTGCCTGCCCAAGACTTGGAGGGGGTAGGATGGGCCTGCAAAGAGTGTGGATGTTCCTGCTTCAAACTGTTCCTCCTGCACAGTAGTACTTCGTCAGGCACACTGTGGCTGTCTGATTGAAAATGACCCCACTGGCTGGTGTTTGAATACTTGCTCTCCAGCTGGAGGACCTGTTTGGGGAAAAGGTGTGGCTTTGGAGGAGGTATGTCACTGGCAGTAGGTTTTGAGGTTTCAAAAAGACTCCAGCCATTCACAGTATGCTTCATCGTGTGCAGATCTGGATATGAGCTCTCTACTGCTAGTGCCATGCTTACCTGCCTGTGGTTATGCTCCCCATCAAGATGGTGATGGACTCCCCTCTCAGAAACTGGAAGCCCCAAATAAACCCTTCTTTTCCTTAAGTTGCCTTGATCATGTTGTTTTATCACACCAGTAGAAAAGTTAACTAACTCACACACTAAAGCACCAAAGGCGCACCCACATCCTGATTTACACATTTCAGTAAAGCCCTAGACATCCACGCCTTCTACCCCAGACAAGTCCCCAAGATACTTTTTGTCCATCCAGGTTTCTCACACTTCCTTATGGGAACTACTCATTAAGATCACTTATGACTTCTATGCCACCAAAGCCAGGAGAGATATCTTAAGCTCTCAACACACTTGACCTTAAAAGCCATACATTCAAGGCAGGTTCCCACTAGCCTTCACAACAGCACTTTCCCTTGCCTGCAGTCACCACCCTTGCCTGGTTTCTCCTTCCATCAGTGTACTTCACAACATGCCCTCAATGCCATCTAAACACAGAAGATCACACTGTGAACCCAGCTCTTCCCTCTGAACTCTAAATATCCTTCCCTCTGAACTCTAAATATTATGTTGTGTGCTCTCTAAAAGTGTCCTAACTGAACAAGACCAGATCCACCTCCTAATGTTACCTTTACAACCTCCTGCAGTCTTCCTCTTCCTGCAGCAGGCAAAAGTCCCTACCATCATCCTTCCTACTATCATCCTTTACTTTTCTTATTATCCATATCCAGTTGACCAGCAAATCTCATCTGCTCTCACTCCAAGAAGGATCCAGACTCCAACCACTTCTCGATACCACTTCCTGGTGCCCTTCAGCCCAAGCTGCCATGACTGCTTTGCTGAATCACTGCCACGGACTTCTAAAGCCTCTCCTCCAGCTACATAGAGACAGCTATTCTTAACTTACCTGCAGTGGGACCTTTCAGAAACAAGACCACAACATACCTTTGGCTCAAAACAGACCTATTTTACCACTCCCCGTAGGGCTCTTCCCTCCAACACAACAAGCATATTCTAATTAATAGCATCTCAGGCTTTTGCTGAACTCTACCTATATACATAACAATGCCCCCACGTTCTGGCCTCTTGCCACCTTTCACCTAGGCAAAGGGCCCTTCTCAGGTAAAAAAGCACTGCCTTTCAGTCTGAAAAGGGCCCGCTCCTTTCCTCTTCTGCTGGCCCCTATCAGGATCCAGATGGCTACTATATCATTCACTATCTTCCTGAGACTAAAACCATGCAAGGCACAAGAATAGAAACATGGTTTGGCTCTGCTCATTACTAAGACAATAAGTACTCAAGTGCAGTAAAGGAGGAGCTGCTTGTTTGTTCCTGACCACTTGGACCCGAAATAACCATTTGTAAAACAAAATGGATCTGGAGAGCAATGTTAAAAGACAGACATCACAGAATAAAAGATTCAATTTATACAGTTTAGTGACATTCAAAAATTAAGTCACATTACTTAAGGAGCCATTCACAAATGGCAACATAGAAGTAACGGGATAAAAGGCCTTGAGGAGGCTGGAAAGAAGGTGGTTAGAGAGGTCACACAGGACCAAATACTTTCTAAAACTGGCTAGTGCCAGTATAACTTACAGTTCCAATGTTCCTTATTTGTACACACTCTCTGAATGAACTCACTAGACTTAAAATAAAAACTAAATATGAATGGGTACTGCAGGTTACAGCACACAAGTGAACCTAGCCTACCACTTGTCCTCAAAGCAAAACTCAACAGACACACAGCCACCTTTGCTAGTTAGCCACATTTTGACTGAGGCTGTTTTCCACACACAATAGCTAAAGAGCTGCAGAGACTAAATACTTGCCAACTGACCCTTCAAAGAAAATGTTTACCTATCTCAATAGAACTGTGAAATCATAATGTAAAATTTGTGAAGAAAATGAGCATAAAAACCAAAGACTGGTAGGGCGGTGGTGGTGCATGTCTTTAATCCCAGCACTTGGGAGGCAGAGACAAAGACTGTATCATCATCTGCCAGCATGGACCAATCCTTCAAGGCACATGTGCTTATCCACAGCATGTCGAAAAGCATACAGCTCAGTGGTGGTTGCTCATGTCTTTAATCTCAGCACTCACAAGGCAGCGGCAGGCCAGCCTGGTCTACAAAGCAAGCTCCAGGACAGCCAGGGCTATATAGAGAAAGCTTGCCTTGAAAAAAGAAAAACATACAGAGCTGTTTTTATATGGTTCTGAGAACCAGTAAGAAAGATTTTCATTTTATTATTTTTTTTATTTGCATGTGTGTGCCTGTGTGCAGTTGTGCATATGAGCACAGTGCCTGCAGAGAGCAGAAGGTGTCACAATCTCCTGGAATGGGAGTTGCAGGTGAGCTGCCTACTTGCAGGTTCTGGAAATGGAATTCCAACCCTCTCAAAAGAGCAGTACACACCCTTAAGCATGAGCTATCCCTTCTGCCCCAATATAGAGATTTTAAAGATAAATGTTTTAGCAATCATACTTCAAACTGGGTGATGGTGCACACCTTTAATCCCAGGACTCAGGAGGCAGAGGTAAGCGGATCTCTGTGAGTTCCAGGACAGCCAAGGCTACATATAAATATCCTGTCTCAGGGCAAAAGAAAAAAATCATACTTCAAAAACCTCAAAGTTGGCAGGGCGATGGTGGTGCACGCCTTTAATCCCAGCACTC
>NC_022015.1:38260572-38266087 GCF_000317375.1 Microtus ochrogaster
ACCTAATTGCTGCTTGGCTTTCTGGCCAAGACCAAGTGCACTAAGCACTCCAAGTCCACACCAACTAGCTGTAAGGTGTAAGTAATCAAAAGCCTCTGTTGGGGCAAATCAGGCTCTGCCAAGCTCATGATGTACAGATGTCCCAGTTGGACATAAAAGTAGAAGCCTCTATGTGCTTACCCAATTTGCCCTCTTAACTGCCACTCCAACTAGTATCCAGATGTCAGTCTCTAATCTCTCAAACCTGAAATAAATTGATCATTGTTCTAACTGGTAAATATCTCCCTTTCCAGTAAAGGGGAAAGGACTTTCTTAAAAACTAACCAAAGGTGCTTGTTTTGGCAGCACATATATCAAAACTGGAACAATAGAGTAACCGTTCTAGACCCTGTGAAGCATTCCACATTTTCCAGACTATGGCTCCAAATCCTGAGGCCATCAGAGTCAGCACAAGTTGAGGAAGAGGAAAGAAAGGAAGGTAATTCAGTGGTGTGTGGCCCAAGTCCTGCAAAAGGATGATTTTGGAGTTACTTGGTTGGGGAGGCCTTTGCAAAACTGGTACCCCAGGTAGATGAAGCTAAGACCCTGGTCATAAAGGACATGACTAAAGTCTCAGAGAAAGAGAGGCTAAAAACGTTGAGAAAAGAAGTACTAGAGCTCTTGAAACTGACAAAAAGATCCAAAAGTCAAGTTGGCAAAAGTGATGGCTACATTAGAGTCACTGTTAACAGTTGTGGAGAAAGGGCTCATTCCACCTAGAAAAGGAAGCTGATACCTGATGACTAAGGATAACCTCCAAATCTACTGCTCTGACATCAGTTTTTATTTGATCTTGAAAGCCAGGAGAACATGTGGGCATCTTGTCACAGGAAGGCTTGTTACCTACAGAAATCTGATCAACAACCTATCAGTTGTGATCAAGCTGACACTTGTGGAAACTGTCCTCTGAAATCTGTCACTTACTCAGTTAAGGATGCTGTTGTAAACAAAGAACTGAATCCAAAGCAAAAATAACCAAAACCAAATCAAAGTCTATTTCACAAACTTCTACTAATGCTGCTAATCTGTCTGATGATCCGGATTCTGATGAAGTTGCACTAATACTATAAGGAAATGAAAGACAGACAAAAATTGAAGAGAAGAAAGCAGTGCTGAAGAAAAGGATCTCAAAGATCAAAATGCAAAGAGAGCCATTACCTACCAGATTACTAAAAATGGGGGACTTAGACCTAGGAGAAAAGAAAACTGACAGAAATCCCAGAGTAAATAGGGAAAAGTTCAGAAGAGCCAAAATTCAAAGATGAGGTGAGGTTCATAAAGTTCATAGAAAGAGCAATGGTATAATGATGAACTATCTGGCATTTGCACTGGAGTTAAAAAGTGGCGCATGCCTTTAATCCCAGCACTCGGGAGGCAGAGGCAGGCGGATCTCTGTGAGTTCGAGACCAAATTGGTCTACAAGAGCTAGTTCCAGGACAGGCTCCAAAACCACAGAGAAACCCTGTCTTGAAAAAAAAAAAATGCATTAAGCTGCCATAGCACACACTTCTAATCCCAGCACTCAGGAGGCAGCGGCAGGCTGATCTCGGTGGAATTCGAGGCCAGCATGGTCTACAAAGAGAATTCCAGGACAGGCTCCAAAGCTATACAGAAAACCCCTACCCTGTCAAAAAAAAAATAAAGGGAAAAAAGTATACTAAGCTTAGGTAAAATTGCTACATAGTCTAGTTTTTTGCAATTATTTTAGATCAATGAAAGTATTTAAACTTTGAGGCCAACTTGGTCTACAGAATGAGTGCCAGAGCCACACAGAAAAATCCTGTCTTTTCTGCCTCCCGCAAAAAAAAAAAAAAAAAAATATTTTAAACAACAAAAAAAGGCAAACCAAAGCTAAAAAAAAAAAAACCTTCATATTACATTTTCTTTGTTGTGTAAGGAGAGGGACAGCAAGGGGCCAAGGCATGTGTTTGGAGATAAAAGGACAACTTGCTGAAGTTTGTTTTCTCCTTCCACTATGAGTCCTGAAGAGCAAACTCGGTGCAGCTTATCAGCAAGCACTTTACCATTAAGCCACCTCACCAGATCACTCCTCAGTCGAAGTCCCCATACTTCCAGCACCACCCATTACAAGGTCTGTGCTTAAGGTGTTAAGCAAGAACCTACAGGAATTTGGCAAGCTGAGGCAGGAGACTTTAACTTTATCTCAACTTAAAGGCTAACCTGGGTCACAGCACAAGGCACTGCATAAAAGGGGGGAAGGGCAAAACAGACAGGAAAGACAGGGGAAGGTAAAAAACAACATACAGAATCTGGGGGAAGACTTGATAGGTCTGGAAGCAGGGAGCTGAGTGACTCAAGCACTAAGTATCCATCTTGTTAACACACAGCTCTTCACCAGCATGGAAGGACCTTTTTAAAACACCCAAATCAAGAAGACCAGTCAAAGTAACATCTTGAAAAACAAAAATGCAACCATTTTTATTTTTTTCTTGGTAGCAGTGGGGATTCAAACCTAGGGCCAAAAGCATGCTAGCTAAGTCCTTTTAAAATATTTATGTGTATATGTGCATGAGCATATGTATGCTTGTATACCACATGTGTGCGGGGGCCTGTGGAAATCAAAAGAGGACATCAGAACCTCAACTGGAGTTAAAGGCAATTGTGGATGCTACAAACCAAACCCAGGTCTTCTGCAAGAGCAGCCAGTGCTCTAAACCACTGAGCCACTAGAAAGTCTTGGTAAACTGCCCAGCAGGCTTTGAACTTGCTATCCTACCTCAACCTCCCCAAGTAGTTGGGTTACAAAACTATATACCAGGTCCTGTTTATTTGTTTATTTACAAGACATCTGGCAACCAAAGTTCAAACAAGTAAAAGTCAGTCAACCAATACCAGCCCTTTTCCCTGAGGCTTCGACTTAGACCTTATCTGGCCATACCTCACTAATGTCAGAATACACTGCTGGGCTACTTTCTGCATCCTTAAAATCAATACAATATGATACTACGTAACAGATGTTATACTGTATTATTCAGGGAATGGAGGGGAAAATGACGTCTTCCACATGTTCAATACAAATGCATCCAAAAGCTAGGACACAAGCCACTACAAGCAGCACTCAGAGCATTGAAGTGGCAGACACTGAAGATCTCTAAGTGGCCACAGCAGAGCATATCTACATTCACATTTATTAGAGGGACTCAGTGAAGTGCTCCATACCTATGGCAAATTCAAATTTTGCTTTTAAAAACTTTCTGGAATTTAATACACTTAATCCATGCTGTGTGAACCCACAGATGTGGAGCCCAAGGATACAGAGGGCTGAATATATAATACTAACAAGCTTTGTTAACTGTCTTTGTAATTGTAAGCTCTAGACTGCAGATCCTTAAGGGCTGTTCATCAATGAATCTGAATCTCTAATACATTTCCAACAAAGGAGATTCAATTAGTACACCTGCTGATCAAAACCTCCGGGGGGAGGAGGGGAGAGGTGCTGAGGGCTGGAGAGATGGCTCACTGGTACAAAGCACTTACTACTCTTGTAGATGACCTGGGTTTAGTTCTCAACACACACACAGTTGCTCACAAATGTCTGTAACTGCAGTTCTGGGTTGCTGGGAATTTAACTCAGGACCTTTGGAAGAGCAGGCAAAGCTCTTAACCATTGAGCCATCTCTCCAGCCCAATCAACTGCAGTTCTAAGGGATCCAATGTCCTCTGTGGGCACAGCATGCACATAATACATACATGCAGGCAAATACTCATACATAAAATAAAAAGAATCTAAAAATTATTTAGGAAGATTAGAAGTAGATTAAGGTGGGCATGGTAGCTTACAACTATAATCTCAGCACTTGAAAGGCAGGGACAGAAGGATGTCAAGTTCAATGCTAGCCTGGGCTACATGGCAAGACCCCGTCTCTAAACAAGGAGGGGGTAATAAATGATGGGAACAGTAAGTGGTTGTTAAGAGTTGTGGGTGGGTTGACTGAAGTTCTCAACACAACCACAGGCTCAGATTCAGGATAGAAGTCAGAAACCATCTCCATGCCTCCTGTCTTATAATATGTGCCAAGAGTACCAGTTAGTGCTGAATTTATAGTTTTCCTAACACTCCTCACTTTAACCAGTCACATCATACCAACTTTAAGTACCTCCCTCTACTGCCACACCACATATCTCCAGGAAGAAAGACATTTCTCCACCTGCATCAGAGTCCAGGACACAGACAACTCCTTTACAACTGGGTATGGGTGCTAAAAGCAGAACATACCATATGTTCCCTCCCCTCCACCCTCAAGAGACAGAACTGAGTAAACTGATCCCGGTTTAACAACTCTAGGGAAAGGTTTTCATTTTAAAAAGAGGGGGTAGGGTTAGAGATCTAAAAACAAAACTGACAGCTGATCACAAGATGTCGGCAAAAGATTTTTTAAAAAAAATAAACTCAAGAATGGTATGTTATTTGGCATTGGGGAAAAACTAACTTGCTAAGTTTTTTTTGTTTTTTGTTTTTTGTTTTTTTTTTTGGTTTTTCGAGACTGGGTTTCTCTGTAACTTTGGAGCCTGTCCTGGCACTAGCTCTTGTAGACCAGGCTGGCCTCGAACTCACAGAGATCCGCCTGCCTCTGCCTCCCAAGTGCTGGGATTAAAGGTGTACGCCACCACCCACCGGCTAACTTGCTAAATTTTAAGCTCAATATTACAATGTATCTTCGTGAGATAAAGGGGGAAACTTTCAAAGTTGTATTTGCAAAATATATAATTTTAAAGCTAAAACTTCAGGCATCTGACATGCTACACACCTTGTCTTCCTGCCACTAAATAACCTGGAAGGCAGGATCCAGGTACTGCAGACACAGCTCCCAACCCACAAAAGTCCTGGAACTCAGCCCGTGAATCTCCACTCCACAACAGTGTAGGTTCTAAAAGGCAGTGGCACTCCAGTATTGTCTAGGAAGGTCTATGAAAGTACATTCTCGTGCCTGCAAGATGCCTCAGTGGTAAAGGGTGCTTTCCAAAGCCTGCTGACCTGAGTTTCATCCCTGGGACCCAAACAGTAGAAGGGAAGAACTGACTTGCACAAGCTGTCCTCAGGCACTCATGTGCTGCAGTATATGTGCACCTACAATTACACACTTGCAAACTCACACATATGTAATATTTTTTTAAAAAACTAAGCCTCACGCTGGCAGCGATGGTGCACATCTTTAATCACAGTACTTGGGAGGCAGAAGTAGGCGAATATCTGTGAGTTCAAGGCCAGCCTGGTCTACAGAGAGTTCCAGGACAGCCACAGCTACACAGAGAAACTCTCTCGAGAAAATAAACAAAGTCTCAACTTCTACCACAAATTTACAAAGGTGAAGTCTAACATCCATGGTTTAAAAATATTCCAAGTGTCGGGCGATGATGGCGCACGCCTTTAATCCCAGCACTCGGGAGGCAGAGGCAGGCGGATGATCTCTGTGAGTTCGAGACCAGCCTGGTCTACAGAGCTAGTTCCAGGACA
>NC_022015.1:38266187-38274452 GCF_000317375.1 Microtus ochrogaster
AAATAAATAAAAATTAAAAAAATACAAATATTCCAAGTGATTCTAGTGTATGTTAGTCTATCATAATGGCAGCACCACTGATATTTAGGGCTGGATAGGGAGGTGAGCTTATAATAATCTCTATACCACAGGTTTAACCTCTACCCTCTACAGCACAGTGGAGATGTAAGGCCAAAAACAATGCTTCCTGAGAGGACAAACAGTTGAAAGACCCTCCTCACCTAGAGTAAATTTAAAAAGCAGATATGGAGTGAAACTAAGTGTAAAGCACTTGCCTACAGTAAATGAGGCCATAGGTTCAATCCCCAGCACCACAAGCAACAAGGGGGGGGGGGAATCACTTTTACTGATTTTTTTTTCTTCTTGAAGGGAGGCGGTGGAGGTCTCATTATATAACCCAGGACAATGGCCTTGAGCTCCAGCTCTTCCTGTCTCTGCCTCCCAACTGCTGGGATTAAAGGGGTTGCTCCTATGCCCAGTTTTACTAATTCTTCATCTCTAATTCATAGTATTTGGAATACTATGGATAGATGCCAAAGCCTCATGCATCCTAGACAGGTACGTTACAGAGCTAGACCCTCAGCTACAAGGAAAGCTTTGAGGCAAAGAAATATGCTTCAATTACCCTGATTTCTCAGTCCAGAATCTATACACAGTATTATCATGGGTCAACTAAAACAAAAGGAAAGTCACCTGAGATCTTGAGGAAGATGTAAAGCTGCTGAAAGTCAAAAGGTCTGGCCAGTATTTTCAAGAACATTTTAAGAAAAAGCAGCTCCTCAGCCTCCACAGCAGCTCAGATCTTGAGGCGAAGGAGCCAGGCAAGACTCCCTGCCCTCTTCATAAAGTAAACTCAGTAAGCTGAGTTTTAGCTGAATAGACAGTTGGAAGAACTTATCATTTGCTCTTTTGAAGTGTAGTAAATGCAAAAATATAGATCAACGTACACTGGTAATATCTGATATGAAATCTAAACTACCAACTACAAGGTCCAAGTTGATCATAGAAGTAAACTGAGTTATCGACCCCAACAAATACTGGTCTAAGGAAGACGTGCTTACTTGTAACAGCACATTTTTTTAGAGGAAACTCACAAAAGATTCATCTTAAAGCAGCTAAGTAAACCCCACTTGAAGTCACAATTCCACTGCTTCCTATTTTCTGAACAACTATAGAATATTCTTAAACACTCAGTTAATGCAAACTCCTTTTGTTTGTGTAGTCTGTGGCTGGTTGTTTTGATTACGTGCAGTTGGGAGGGGGGTCTACTTATGATGGAGTTTATCAAAACACTCTTCCCCTGTACATAAGCCAATCCAAGTTACAAGTAACTATCACCATGGAAACGGAAAAAGCTGATTTCAGGTATGACTGAATGAGTGAAAGACATTGCTAAATATTTTAGACTCCCTGGCCAAATACAGTAAAGTGCAGACTAGGAGTCAAAGCACCCACAGCTACTCCCCAAGTTACATACTGAGCATACCTTATCCAAAGTGCTTGGGACTACAACTACTTCGGTTTCAGATTTGAGTCTTGGCACAGACTTTACCAGTTTTGCAGCCCTAATACAAACTGCTCACAATCTGAAAGTTTGATGCTAAAAAGCCACAGCGTTTTGATGTGAGGTATGTTTAACCTGAACCTTTGCTGAAGCTCAAGACTGGATGTAGTCTTCCAATTGCAGCAACAAACCAGGAAAAACCTAAGAAATCATGAACTTATTGATTTGAGGCAACCACACAGAAGTATCAGAGGAACTGTGCTGTTTAAGCTCCTGGGGGTGTTTTCTATACATAAGTACTGATTTAGACAAAACACTCTCAAGTGTCATGACTAGCTGTTCCAGCACAAGTAGGTGATTTAATTAACTTTCACCTCCCTTCTAATGGAAAAACTTGAAATAACTTCCAGTTTTGTTTTTTTTTTTTTAGCCCACCTGATTCTTCAGCACATGGCTTTCCTAACTGTACTTAAACCTTTAAAAGTTAATTTTAAACTAGGTGTGGTGGTATGTGCCTCTACTCACTCATAAAGCTTGTGAGGGAGAGGCAGGAAGATCAAGAATTTAAGGCTAAACTGAGCTGAACAGAAAGATCATGAACATCCTAAACTACAAGAGACCCAAAAAACATATAAAATTAATAAATAATGAGCCAGGTGTAGTGGTGCATGACTTTAATCCCATTACTCCAGAGGCAGAAGCAGTAAAGATCTCTAGCTACAGTGAGACCCTGCCTCAAAAATAAAATTAAAAAATCAAGTTGACTTTGCTAATTATAATTATGGTCACTGCTGGACTGACTGGATGTGGTAAGCTCGGTTCTAACTGCTTTCGGGGAACTTATTTACATATATCCTCAGTTACAGGTCTAACGGGCACATTGGTTGGGACAGAATTGTTTTCCCGGGTCACAGGGGCAGCAAAGATAAGAAATTTGCCCAAGGTCACGGGGCTAGAAAGTGGCAAAGCGAGATATAATTTCCAAATTGCCCAAAAGAAAGTTCAACCACCACTGACACAACAGAGATCTTGCACCTTACTACTTCAAGGCACATTTTAGCCGTAGGCCATCTGAAGTCCCTTTCTCACGGGCTGCCCCGTCGGCAACGTGACCTTGAGGAAAAAAAACCAAAGTAAACTTCACTTAAGAAAGTGAAACAGTATCCTCTAACCAGTGCTCTGAGGGAAGGAAACCCGTCGAAGAGCCCTCCTCCCTGGGGCGGAAAGCAAAAAACATAAACAAAGCTCTGAGCCCTCCTAAAGAGAACGCAGCGCAGCGGGTAGGGGGAAAATGACAGCAGGTCACGCGGTGGAGAAGCCCCGGCACCGAGCTAATCAAATCACTCATTCTGTCCCACCTACAACTTGAAGTTCAAGTTCTGAAAAAGGCAACGGCCTGGGAGGGGGGGGGAAAAAACCTCCAAGTTAACACTGAACCAAGCTTCTTTAAAAGGGAGATACTTGGAGCCACAAAAATAAGCTCTCAAAAAAAAAAAAAATAAGCTCTCACCCTAGCTCCAAAACACCAAGGAGTCTCGAGTGCCCCCGGTCAGCGGAGGCTGAGGATTCACCGCGAAGGCCCTGGGAGACTCGGAACTGGTTTTTGTGTATTCCGATGACTCTGCGGCTAATGCCCAGAAACCCACAAAACTTGTTCCTCGGAGGACCAGAGTCCAACAAAGGCTTTCGCGAAGGTCTCCGACGAGTTGACAAGCTCCGGGAGACCTCGAGAAGTCTCTGGGAAGGCCCCGGCGCGGGAGCCCTGGAAGCTCGTCCCGGACCCTCGACTTAGCTGCGGCTCTCGTCGCCTCGCCCGGGCTCCCGCCTCGCCCAGCCCGGAGAGTCACCTCGGCGTCCAAAGTTCGCCGCCGACTCGGCGGGCTGCCAACGACAGGCTGACAGGAGCTGGCGACTCGGTCCCGGCCAGGGCTGGACGCCGCCTCCCGGGCCGCCAAAGCAGCCGATTCCGGGGGGGAGGGGAGAGGGGCCGGGACGCTCCCTCCCCACGCCGCCCGGACCCGACCATCAACCCCCTCGGTCGGCCGCCCGCCCTCGCGGCCGGCGCACCCCGTGCCGCCACCCCCTCCCCCGAGTTACCTGGAGGCGCCACGACCCGCAGCTAGTCACGCTCAGGCGGGAAAAGGGCTCACCGACACCATCAGCAAAGCGCCCAAAATGGCGGACGTATCAAGCAGGCCTGGAGTTACCCCCGCCCTCCCTCCGGCCGCCCCGCAGCCAATCTCGGGCAAGACTCCGCCCCCTTCCCGAAAATAATTGGCCTGACTCTCCCGCCCCCCACAACCTATTGGCCCTCCCAGCGGGGCCCTCGCCTCTACTCCGATTGGCTCTGGACCCTTGTCAGTCAAACGCGAGAGGCGCATTCTTTTTCCCATGGTCTTGACGGATCCGGAACCTCTAAGACCCCGGTGTCTGAGAAACAAGTCAGAAATGGGGAGAAGCTTGGACTGTGTTCCTATACGCCGTAGCAACAGCAGTGCCTCGCGTGACGGACGCTTCGGACCACCAATCCGCGTAGTCAGTGCATTTTAAAACAAATGAGCCAAACCAATCCCGGCTGTGTAGCTTTTGATACGAGGGAACCAATGGGATAGCACAATGACAACAGGCGGTGGGGCAACGGCCTCGGGGGAGGGAAATGGGGGGGGGGGGAAATACCGGTGATGACGTGAGTCACAACAAGACCTGAGGCGGAAGTCACCTAGGGTTGGGGAATTAGCTCAAATGGTAGAGCGCTCGCTTAGCATGTGAGAGGTAGTGGGATCGATGCTCCATTGTACAATTTTACAAAAGAGTGTTTGTTTAAATTAAACACTTCAGACAGACTAAGGGACAATCCTAAAAATGGGATCAAAGTCGAGGTGGTCTTCCTGAGACAAAACATACTTAGAAAAAAATGCCAGGTTGTGATTTTTGTCAAAGAAAAGAATTTACACATGAATTTCTTCCAAATACTAGAGTACCACCAATTGAACCATACATTTGTCCCACCTCAGAGCTAAGGTCCTGGACCTCGGGATCCCCACTTGCAAGCCTCCCCAATACCCCAGACTTCCCACTTTGATAGTTAATCACAGTTGTCAATTCTCCTAGGGCTGTTTAAAAGGAGAAATTGAGCTCAGCCCACGTATTCATTCCTCTACCAACTGGCCCGAAGGGCTGTGACCTGCAGGCTCCTAAACCTGCTGCCTTGACTTCCCTGCCATAATGGCCAGTACCCTAGTACCATAAGGCCCAATGAACCCTTTCTCCCTAAAGATGCTTTTGTCAGAATGTTATACCCCAGCAGGATAAGGTACTAAAGGGAAGGTACGAAGAAAAATGTACTAAGACGCTTCCCTTATGCCCCCCTATGAATAACATGCTCTATTCAGAGTAGACATGACAGAAGTTCAGGGGCACTGCAACCTGGCCACCAAGGTCAACAAAGTCTCCCACTCTTGGAAGTCTTTCATGAAGCAGGCCTTCCCATGCCATTTGGAAAACAAGTGACCAAGATGATTGAACTGAAGGACAGACTCTCCTGGGAAGGTATTATATTGTAAGACAGGCCAGCACTCCAGATCCCTAGGGTGTTGGTGGCAGGAAGAGGCAGGGTATCACAGAGACCCCAGGATGGGGCTTTGGAGCTCACAGGTATTTGGAGACTGAGTAGCAGAGGTGGCTGAGTCACACAGGCCTGGAGTGACAGTGCTCACACCTCAACAGGGGCTACCTGCACATCTCAGCAGTAGCTATAGTGCTTCTGACTTGTTCAGGGATTTGCTGAAGCTGGGAGAGCATGTGGTGTGTCTCCTGAGAATCTTCTCTAGGCTACCTCTAGGCATCCATCCCCTGGGAGGAGGGACAGAGCCTACTACTCCCTGGACTGGAGGAGACAGGACCTGCATTCTTGGGCACTCAGGGCTTTTCCAGGTTCAGAATCTCTGAGCCTCCACCCTTTTACATGGGGCCCAGCTGGACTGAGCCCTCCACCTCACTTACCCTGGCTCTGAGCTCCACTACCAGGGTAGTAAGAGAGGGTTGTATAGTTACACAAACCCATCATGGCCTCCAGTCTTTCCAGGGAGTTATGGCTGGAGGCAGCTGCCAGAGCTTATTGCTAGAAGGTCGGCAACAGCATTACAGTCCCCATTCTACACACTAGCTGCATGACCAGAGACCTTTTGAACACCACAGGCCAAATAGGGGTTGGGTGACCTTGGTCAGGTAAAGACTCCCAAGCTCTCAGAAGTGCAAGAGATAATATCTACCAGCCTGCTCCAGGCAGTCCTCAAAAGTTAACTCTGAGAGACTAGAAGTCTTACCTGAGGCCATACAACTAGTGACAAATGTGTTAAAACTGAGACCTAGTGACAGAGTTAAGGAGGCAGAAAGCTCAGGGTAGGGCAACAGTTAAAGGGTGGGCCATGATTGGAAGGGGCAGCATCTGTGAGGGGAAGCTCCGTTTCCTCACTGACCAAACCAAGCTCCCCACACCACCTGGGTGAGCCAGCCCCGCGGCCCACCAAACCAGCATCCCTTCATTCATCCGTAAGGAAAGCACCTCCTGGCATCTGTTCCGTGTTCCTTTCTCCCAGACTCTGGTGGGTTCCAGGGACGTGCACAAAACATTACAACTAAGAGATCCCCTGCCATCTCCCCCAGGCCAGGCAGGGAGGTTAGGGGTAGGTTGTCAGATGCAGTGCACACATTCCTATTCTAGCCAGATGCACTGAAGTCAAAGAGGCCTTCCTGGGGAAGGAGGGACCTGATCCCGAAGCCCACCAGCCAGCCCTATAGAGCCATGGACAGGCCCGAAGCAGGGGAAGACTTGTGAGCTTGCCTTGGACATGCTCAGCATCTGAAAACTTACAGGTTTGAGGGATCCCCTCTTTCTCCCTCTCCCTTTTCCTCTCTCTCTCCTTTTCCACCACTACCACCCCCACCACATCCCGTCCCCCAGCCCACTCTCCTCACCCCACTTCCTTCTGGAGCTTAATGGTTTACTTTTCTGTGCATTTTGAAGAACACACACATGTAGGCTTAGTTTTTAAAGCATGACCGTTAGAAAGCATACTGGAATGAGCAAGTGACTGTCACTCCTTAAACTTCAGAAGTTTAAAAATACAGAGCTGCCTCATTTGAATTCACTGAGGTAACAATTTAAAAGCAAATGCTTCACAAAGGACATTTTAACATACCTGTCATATACTGCAATAAAAAGATAAGCTCTGCCTCTTTACAACTTTAAATTGGTTTAGGTTTAGTTCAAACAGAAGACACCCCAGTGTCTTTCTGTTCTCTTACCTTCCACTCTCTGCTGACACAGACTCGGGATGGAATGGGGGCCATTACTGCCCTGGCAGAGGACAAGGTCCAGAAGGACCTGGGTTGCTCTCCAGAAGCCTTGTGTCTAAGCTGTTGCTGGGTCAAATCAAGAAATCCTGAGGCACCAAAGGCTACGGAGAAACCCTGTCTCGAAAAATCAAAAATAAATACATAAATCCTGAGACTCAAGAGGGGTAATAGGAGTCTCCTGGGGGACCTGAGTGGTCACCCCCTTAGCCTGGATGTTCAACCCTCTTTCCCTCTTGTTTTTATAGTGTTAGGGCTGGGGAGGAGCAGGACTTCCCTAAAAGGATGCCTGGTAGCTACCGAGTCGGTAGAGAGACCCTCTGAACATTTGACCCCTCTGTGGCTACCATGCTTCCAGAGAAAGTTGAAAAGGAGACAGTTGGGTAAAGAGAGACTGTGCTTGGGATCGACACTTGACACTAGATCACAGGCCAGAAGCCAGTGAGGGTCATTCAAGATGGGCACTGCCTCGGTGGCTCAGGGTGGCTGTGGACACAGGACAGACCTTAGACACACTCTAATGGAGAAGGGATACTCAGATCTGCTGAAGGAGGGGCTGTTACCAATAGGAAACTCTTAAGGACTCAGGGAAGTGTGAGTAAGATGTGGAGAGGTGGCTGTCACCAAAGAGCAGAGCAGTTGAACAGAGGGTAGAAGATGGCGGGTGAATAGCAACAATTCTGCTTCTCAATCACTTTGTGCCCAAGCCTCGGTTTCCTCAAAAGGGGAACACCTGACTGGGCTGCCACAAAGTTAAATAACCAGGTGAATGTCACCCTTGTCTATACTACCCCAACTCCTTAAAAAAAAAAAAAGAAAAGAAAGCCCAAAAACGGGAATCAAAAAAAACAATAAAAAAAAAAAAAAAAAACAAACAAAAAAAAAAAAAAAAAAAAGCCCTCTTTGCTCAGGGTCAAGATGCCCCCTGGGGGGCGGAGCACAGCATCAGCCAGGGCCTGCCTTGGGGTTTTGAAATGTCTCTGATCTCTGGATGGACTGCCACATAGCTGCTTTCCTCCAAATTGTAACATCCCTTCTTGGAGTTCTGGAAGATTTGAAAAGAATAGGAAACTTAGAAACTCTCAAACCTCAGGAGGCTCCTGAATAAGTCAGAATTCACAAGACCCCTCCCAAAGGTTATACAAACATAATGGCTGGGCAGAGGAGACTCTCCAATCATCGGGGGTGTGGTATTAGAGTAGGGGCCCTTGGTGAGGTGGGTTTCTCAGTGATAATTGCTTTTGAGTACCCCCACTGCTGTGAGCAACCCTAGCAAACTCACTGGTTTGCTGAGCGAGACAGGTGATGTGGTTCCTTTGGTCCCCACCAATTCCTTATGGGTGGGGGGTAAAGAGATGATATTCATGTCCTCCCAGGAAAATTCAAAGAATGGTGCGGGGGGGGGG
>NC_022015.1:38274767-38286187 GCF_000317375.1 Microtus ochrogaster
AAAAAAAAAAGGGGGGGGATCTCCACTACCTGAGGCTCCCAGTAAGCAGATTACTTAAATGCAGCACTGTCCATCAGCATGACCCTGCCTTGGTACCTAATAGGTGATGATTGGACTGACTCCTGGCTTCCTCTAGCTGACCACATAAACAGGAAAAGGTCAGAGATAAGGCCTCTGAGCACCAGCCAACAACCTTAAGCATGCAATAACCCTATTTAGGGAATGGGATCCCTAACCATGTAATAGCTCCATATGTAGACGGTATTGCCCACAGTACTGGGGGAGGAAAAGGACAGCAGAAGGTGACTTGACCCTTTCTCTGTTCAGACAGGCTGCCAGGGCCAGCAGCCCAAGTTCTTCCTTTCCCACCCCTTGCCCGACCCTGGGCTGCATGCATGGATGGAGAGGGGAAACGAGTATGCTTGCTGCACCCCATCCCCAGTGCAGGCATGGTCTCGAGTCAGCTGTCAGACAGACTAGGCTGGGAGCTGGACTCAGTGAGTGCTTTCGGGTGATTGGCCCAACCGAAAGGTGAGCAATTTGGGAGGCTTTGGCCTCACAGGCAAGTTGGTGGCAAGAGATACAGCCTTTGGGCATAGGAGTTCAGATGCCACTCTGGCTGTGCCAGTCTTTGCAAACTTAGGCCTGTCCATTACTTTTGTTTTATTAGGTCACAGCCTCTGTTCTATCAAGGACCAGCCCTGCCATAGGCCATCTCCTCTAACATTGTTGCATAGAACCCTTAAAAGGCCCACCAATAACAGGAGTCAGCACAATCCATTCCCTACTACCCCTCTCTACAGAGATAGGCCTATACCCCCAGGCCTATCATAGTGGTAGAACCAGCAAGTCAGCCTGCCTTTATCACAACCAAGCTGACTATTGTCCTAGGGACTCCAGATCTCAGTTACAGGCCAGGGGAGCAACTCTGGTATGTTCCAATGAAACTGGGTGTCTGTAGTTCCCTAGGCCTCTTTCTTGCGAGTCTCCCTTCCCTGGGATGCTTTTACCCCTCTTTGCACTTTGAACCCCTAGGAGGAGTTCAAGGGTTCAATTTCAGTACTCTGTTGGGAGAGACCTTTGAGATTTTCTCTTTCAGTCACAGCAATTGCCACACCCAATACTGAGTATAGTCTTTCTCGGTCCTCTCTCCAACACCACAATTGAGGTCAATCTTGAAGCTGAGGTGACAGGACATTGCCCTTTGACCTTCAGGACACAATAGTCACCCACCCTCCTTATACTCCAAGTCACAGCTTATTTTATGACCTGTCACAGATAGGAGATCGCTCCCCAGGACAGGGACCAGGCCTCTCTGTATGTTTTTCAGCACCTCCCAGATGAAGATGCAGACAGACCTCAGATTTTGCTGCCTCAGTGCCTCTGCGAACAAAGGGTATTGTCTAAGACATGACCAGAACAACCACAGTCTGGCAGCGTGAAGCTCAATCCAATGGGGTCTACACAAATGGAAGGGTCAGATGGGCTGCCCTGGCCTCAGACCTCATGACTGGCACCAGGCTGAGCCAGCATGCCAACCCAGCTTGAATCCCAGGAATCCAGTACAAAACAGGAAATGCCCTGAGCCTTTTGCAGAGTATGATATGCTATTCTGTACAGGTCAGTTCACTCCACTGGCTCGACCTATGTCTCTGCTTGAGGGGGCTTGATAAAGGGATACCCATGCGTAGGAGAACATGCACACAACAGCCACCAAGTGGGGGACCGTTCATTCTTTGGGAATAGGCAACTTAAATATTCACAAAGCACAAAAGAATGGCAGTTATGTTTTAAAAAATTAAGTTTATAAATATTTCTCCACTGTACAAAGTTTTCCCAGCCCTGCCCACCCCCATCACTGTTCACATTTCTCATTTTTAAAAAATCCCAATTATATTTATTTTTTAAATCATAAAATATATTTTTCCTTTGTTCATATTTAAAAATATTTACAGGGAGGCAGCGAGGCTGGGGTGGGCAGCCGAGGTCAGGACGAGTCCGTGCAGGGGGATGGAGGAGGCGGGAAGAGGTGGCAATAGCTTCTTTCGGTGACAGGCGAGGGCGGGCAGCTGTCCTCTGCAGACAGGTATTGGCTGTGGGGGGTGGGTGGGGGTGGGTAGGGGTCTGAGTCCGAATTCAAGTCCAGGTAGTATTTGCTGGTCTTCCAGCGACTGGTGCTGTAGTCGCTGTCACACACGTCTGTGCTGCATGGTGTTGTTGGGGGTGCCATGCCCCGGATGATGTAGGGTCTAGAGGGAAAAGAGAGGAGGTTGGCAGGTGGGCCAATACAAAGCCCTTGAACCGCTTGTCCTCAGCAAGCTTTCAGGGGCAAGGTCTGCTAGGTGGCATAACTTAGAGTTCACTTTCTCTTTCTCCCACCCCGCCTCCACAGCCAGGGCTTGGTAAGAACTAGGTCCCTGATCCCTTTCTAGACAACAAATTAGCAGAACCTGTTCGCTGACTTTGGGAGGAGCTAACTTAACCTCCAAACTTCCGTTTCTCAAAAGGAAACACTTTCTGCTTTGGGTATGTACATGCATATTCATATGTATGTGTGAGGATGCATGTACCCATGTATGGAGGTCAGAGGTCAAACTCAAGTGTGTCCTCCCATCTCTCTCCACTTTATCCTTTGGGCAGGGGCTCTTACTGAACCTGGAGCTCATCAATTTAGCTGGACTGGCTGGCTGGCCCCCAGGATCCTGCCTCTGCCTCCCTGGCGCTGGGACTACAGCAACTCTCCACTATATGTGGCCTTTTACTCCACTCCCAATGCTTGTGTGACAGATCATCTCCAGCCTTATTTATTTATTTGTTTGTTTGTTTGTTTGTTTATTGAGGCAGAGTTTCTCTGTGTAACTTTGGAGCCTGTCCTGGATCTTGCTCTGTAGACTAGGCTGGTCTCAAACTCACAGAGATCCACCTGCCTCTGCCTCCCGAGTGCTGGGATTAAAGGCACGTGCCGCCACGACCACAGGGCCCCAGCCTTATTTCTTAAGATGCTTTTGTAAGGATGAAGTAAGATTCTATGTGGAACATGCTAGAAGCATAAGTGTCCACAGGAGAAAGTGTTTAATAGCTATTGACACATGCTCTTTTCTGCAACTGTTGAGGATATGTGGTTCTGGAACAGTCATGTCTTAAGTTATAGCGCCCTGACCTTGGTGACGTCTTCCAGTCTCCTGCAGTGGTGCAGAAACTCTGGGTCAGGCCCCGTGTCCTGAACTCACCAAAGCCAGGATCATGGTATCTTTTCAGAGCCAGGACCCACCATGCTGGGGTCACCATGAACAGGAATGGGAGGCTGAAATAGTGGCAACACACAACTCAGCCTCAGCAAGGTCAGGCCAAGGAAAGGACAGTGCCTTGGAGTAGGACCCAGAGCAAAGACAGGCAGGTGGGAGACTTGGAGAAATGGCTTTGTAGGCACAGCTATTTCTAGTCTGGGGACTGGTGTTATACTTTGACACTAGGAATCCACCACAGGTCCTTGAGCAGCAATATAAAGAGGGCTGCAGTCTCTGACAAGTTGGTGCAAGAGTTCCCAGAAATGGTCACTAGATGGCAGGCAGGGCCACACTGGAAGGCCCAGTAGGCCAGGGACCCAGGCCCTCTCTACCTGCCTTGGCAGGTAGCTCCTCTGGGGTTGAGGCCCAGAGTACCTAGAAGGTAGCCCTGTGAGTTATGCCCATCCTTGCACCCTAAGATTCTGATTAGCTACAGCAACCACAGCAGTGTCCCTGGATCCTGCTTCTCCTCTATATTCTGTGGCTACTCTGCTGTAGAATGTGGGTTCTCTGAGCAACACGCCCAGCTGTTTTCATTAAAGCAGGTGGGCCCGCTTCTAGGGATCCATCACTTGGGGTCCTGCTTACTACTGATATTTCCTCATAGGAAAAGAGGCTGGAGGGGATCACTGAACCCTCACTTGTGGCTCCCTCCGAACCTCCCAGTCATGTATAGGCAATTCTACTCAAAATGTGTTTGGCCTGGGATAACTCCATCCATGCTGGGAGAAGACTTTCCAGTGTGGGGACTTGGTAGGGGAGAGGTCACCATAGTCCTCTAAGACAGACCAATAAACTCACTGGTTCCCTGGTGTGAGTTTTGGTGGAATTGTTTAGTTTACCACTGGGACCTTCTGAAGAGGGGTAGGCTATGTATTTACATCACCCCAAGATTAAGAATGGCTCATAACAGCATTCTCACTCATGGAATTTGGTCTGAGACCCCAAAATAAAGGTAACTTGGTGGTCAGAGTCAGGCTAAGCCAGCTTGTGGACTTCTCAGGCTCAGAGAAACCACTGTTTTGAGAAAAAAGCAAGAATCATCCCTTGGGCTGGAAAGACGACTCAGTGTTTAAGGACATGAACTATTCTTGCAGAGGACCAAAGTTTGATTCCCAGTACTCACACCAGGCAGCTCACAACTAGCTGTAACTGCAGCTCCAAGGGATCCCCTGACTTCCTCAGGCACATACAAATAATTAAAAAAATAATAACAATAATAATCCTAACAGAGGTTACCTTGTCAGGCTCTGACCAAGGACCAGCATCACAGTGTTTTTTTTTGTTTGTTTGTTTGTTTGTTTGTTTTTTGGATTTTTGAGACAGGGTTTCTCTCTGTGGCTTTGAAGCCTGTCCTGGAACTAGCTCTGTAGACCAGGCTGGTCTCAAACTCACAGAGATCATCCGCCTGCCTCTGCCTCCCGAGTGCTGGGATTAAAGGCGTGCGCCACCACCGCCCGGCTCATCACAGCGATTTTTAAACACACACTTGAGCCTTCTGAGGCCCTGGCATCATGGTGGGCAGGGTCGCCAGGGCCAATAGCTGTGGTGGGTCACAGCAGGGACTGGAGCCTAAGCACTGGTTTCCCCCAATGGGTGCAAATACTCTGCTGGATTCCTTCAAGGCCATGCTCCAAGGTGTTCCAAGGTGTCCCAAGCCCATTAAGAAGATGTACTTGCTGAGTTCAGGTGGTGGCACATGCCTTTAATCCCAGCACTCAGGAGGCAGAGGCAGGCGGATAATCTCTGTGAGTTCAAGGCCAGCCTGGCCTACAGAGCAAGTTCCAAGACACGCTCCAAAGCTACACAGAGAACCCATGACTCAAAAAAAAAAAAAAAAAATCACCTGGTGTCTAAGCAATACTTAGCCTGCCCTGAGCTCACACACAGGCAACCCTGAGGACCCAGAGAGTGGAGTGAAATGGGAAAGATAGAACCCATGAGACACACCTTAAGGAAGATGAAGATGAGACCCTCCTTCCTATGGAAGGCAAGGATAGACTCCTACCTGTATGGTCTGGCAGTGGCTGGGATGTTCGAAGAGTAACACATATCCATGTTGTACAGGGAGGGGTCTGTAGCTGGGGATGGTGGCGGGTTCAGGATCTAAAGAGAGCAAGCAGGGTTTATTCCAGGCCTCCCTTGGCTAAACCACCCCTCCACCTTGCCAGCCTGGGGTCTGTTCTCAGCCCATGGTCCACAGACCTCTCTAGAGCTAGTGAACTTAGAAAGCAGAAGGGAAACATCAGCCATCTTCCCCAGAGCTGATGGTGGCCACAGGCATGGAGACAGAGTGCTTTCCACCCAGCTGTCCTTGTCCTTCCCAGGCATCACTGCTGGCAATAGAGACCCCTCAGGACCACAACCAGATCTTGGCCACGAACACCAAGAGCTCTGGTCTCCTCCATCAGCACCTGTTGTCTCCACCTGCCCGTGTGCACCTCTCTGCTTCCTCGGGAACTTCATGCTGACTGCACTTGGCTTTCACTCCTGCACCTTCTGCCATTGCCTGTGACCTAGCTCCTGCTCAGGACGCCCCAAGTCCCTGCTGGAGCACTTTCCAACAAAGAGGTTGGATAAGGAGGGAGCGGCCCCACCCCTTTCTCAGGGAGCTTTGCCCTACCACCTACCCCAGCTGTGATAAGAAGACACCCTGGACTGTGAGAATGTGCCCTGATGGACACTGATGGCAGCAGGGACCTCTCGGTATGTCTCTGACTACATCCTGAGTGTTGTGACCCAATCGATGGATCAATCCCTACATGAAAAATAATAGAGCCAGGCGGTAATCCAAGTACTCAGGAGACAAGGGCAGGCTGTGTGTCTGAGGACAGTCTGGGAAAGAGTGAGGTCTAGGACAGCCGAGGCTACAAAAAGAAATCCTGTCTTGAAAAACCAAAAAAATAAAAATAAAAAAATAAAAAATAAAACAAAAGAAAGAAAAGAGAAATAATATGAAGGTACTGGAGGTGGCAAAAGGTACAAAACGGGGCCTTCTTGGAAGAAGTGGGTCCCTGTAGAAGCACCTCCTCCCAGCCCCTTGCTCGCTTTCTCTTTGCTTCCTAGCTCATGAAGCACTTCTCCCATGATGTTTTGCCAAGAGTGCTGGGCAAGGAACTCCAGGCTGAAGCCTTTGAACTCTGAACCCATGAGGCAAAATAAACCGTGGAGTGCTGACAGCAAGTCTTGAAAGTGTGGCCCTCTGCTGGCACAAAGAGGAACTGTGTCTCCTGTAGCAATAGAGGTTAAAATGATAGACTAAGGCACCCAAATAGGTGCCAAGACCCAGGCACTAAGATTGGGACAGCTCCCATTGACCCACCCGTGACACAGAAAAGACAGTGCCAGGGGAATCACATCTGCGTTTCTGAGGATGAGCCAGACTGTGGTTCCTAAGCACACTCCTCCTAGGGATGCGCTAATGGAATGTACACAGGGCACACCAAGTGCAAGCCAAGGGTGCCTGTGAGGATATTTTGTTTATAATCTAACAAGTAAAGCTTGCCTGAAGATCAGAGCGCAGAGCTAGCCACTAGTTAGCCATAGAGACTAGGCAGTGATGGCACACACCTTTAATTCCGAGGCAGAGGCTAAGGCTCTCTGTGAGTTCAAGGCCACCATGGGTTACACAAGATTGATCCAGACTAAAAAAGCCAGAGCCAGGCAGTAGTGGCTTATGCCTTTAATCCCATTACTTGGGAGCACTTGAGCTACTTCTGCAGAGCTGTGAGTATGCTCAGCCCACTGAGTGCAGGGCTGCAACTCAAGAAAGGGTAGCCTTGTGTTGTGGAGGCTGTGGAGAGTACAAGAACAACAGGGGTTTCTTTTTGTTTGTTTGTTTGTTTTGTTTTTTCGAGACAGGGTTTCTCTGTGGTTTTGGAGCCACCACCGCCCGGCACAACAGGGGTTTCTAAACTCTAGATGCTGGCCCCTAAAATTAGACTCCGGAACTTTCGGAAGACTCAGCTCCTATCCTGTCACCCAGAGATAACACTGTCCTCAGCCCCATCCGCCCAGGATGAGGAGAGGCATGATAAGGCGTCGACAACAGACAGACAACAAGGGACACCCCAAAAGGGAGGGGTGAATCCTTGGCAATGTGGACTCCCCGGGGAGACCCTGGAAGACATACAAGGGGCTGTCCTTGCCTTTGTGTAAGCTGCAAAAACTGGGGAAGCAAAGCCGAGCACCAAGATCTTCAAGGACACTGCCACTACGGCCCCTCACTGTGGTTTTGCCCTCTAGGGTTTGATACCACAGCCAACACAGGCCTGGAAATGGTTATAATCTGACTTGACTCTCATCTACCTGCCTCTGCCTCCCAAGCGCCGGGATGAAAGGAGTGTGCCACCAGTGCCCAGCAACACATGTGCCATAGCACGTGTGGAAGTCAGAGGACAGCTTCAGAGAATCGGTCTTCTCCTACCATGTGGGTTCAAGGAACTGAACTCACAATGACAAGTTTGGTGCCAAGCACCTTCCCCTGCTAAACCATCCTGTCAGCCCTATAATAACTTACTGAAGGATATTATTAGGATTATTCAGACTTATTATTAAATCACAGACTTGACCACAGGTCTTTGTACAGGGAGAACCAGTGTGTGTCTGCCTGACACTATCTGTAGTTTTTAGCATCTGCAGTGGGAAGGGATGCTGGCATGTATTCCCACAGGTATGGGAGAAGATTCATACAGTGCAGCAAGCCACTCTGCAGACAAGGTTTCTCCTCAGCTTGCCTCAGGGAGAACATTCCCTCACAGGAGAGGGCTGGTCAGTCACTCTCCACAATCTCTTCCTCGTAGGATGAGGCTGGGAGACAGCACCCCCTAAAATCAGATGAAAGGCTCCACAGAATATTTTAGCCACAAAAATTATACTGCTTGGTTGTATAACCATCTTTGGATGATAACCATCTGTTTTCAAGAAATTGAGGCCATGGTGGAAGTCACAAATATTCCTGGTAGGGACGAGAGACGTTCTCCTGGGCTAGATGGGCCCAGCAAGGCAGTGAGGACCATGATGCAAGATGAGAGAACCGCCTATACACCAGAAAGTCCCAGGAATAACTGGAATTGGAGGTGAGAGCTTTCTGTGTTTCTTTTATTCTTTGAGTTTTGTCTTTGATTTTTTTTTGTTTGTTTGTATTTTGTTTGTTTGTTTAGACAATGTTTTCCTAAGTAGCCTTGGTTTTCCTGGAACTTGTTATGTAGACCAGGCTGGCCTCAAACTCACAGAGATCCTCCTGCCTCTGCCTCCCAAGTGCTGGGATTAAAAGTGTGCACCGCCACATATGTTGGTTTTTGAGACAGGAAGACATGCATCCCAGTCTGTCCTCAAACTTCTTTTTTTTTTTTTAACATTTATTTATTTAATATTCTGTCTGTGTGTATGTCTGCAGGCCAGAAGAGGGCACCAGACCTCATTCCAGATGGTTGGTTGCCGGGAATTGAACTCAGGACCTTTGGAAGAGCAGGCAATGCTCTTAACCACTGAGCCATCTCTCCAGCCCTAGACCCTCAAACTTCTTGTATAAACAAGGATGTATGGACAAAGATGATCCTGGGTTCCTCACCTCTCTGCCTCCACCCCTATACCCGCTAGTCCCGGTATGTGTTGAACTAGGGATGGAGTCTAGAGCTTTGAACATGCTAGGCAAACACGCTATGAACAAAGCCACGTCCCTTTGTGGACATATGTGTTTGCAGACCATCTCCATAACCACCCTTTTCTATTCAGAAAACAACGGCACCAGTAAGGGAAACAAAGGGGGAGCATGCACCACCATTCTTTGGGGCACTGGAAGAATTACTAGCTCTAGAAAGATCTCCCACTCAGGAAGTCCCTGGAGCCAGCTGGCACTGACAGGAGTCCCCCACTGTCACCCATTTATCAGCCTGTCTCACTCACTGGTGGATACAGCGTGGCTTTTGTGCTGGATGAGCTGCTAGATGAGGCCCCGGTGACGTGATTCCGGTCGTAGAGGGGCACGCTGCCCCGCCCCCCCACCAGGCTCATGGAACTCATCATGGACTTACTGCATGGGATGCCTGTGGGGAAGGAGAGGCAGGTCACAATGAGCAAACTCCCGCTTTGGGCCCTGATGCCCATGAAATTTCCACTCAGGTGAACGTATCCCAACGGACACAGGTCTTTGGCTATATCAGGGCAAGCTACCCAGGTCTCTACAAAACATGCAGACTCACAGTAACTCCTGGGAAGCCTGCAGAAGGGAGCCCTGTGTAGGGCTGAGTACAGAGATACCACGCAGACAGAGCTCAGGTATGCTGAGAATGCTGAGATGCGGAGATCACGGCAGCCCCTGGAAAGCCCTGCCCTCCACCCCCAAGATGAGCCAGGTCACATCAACCTCTAGATACTGCAGTTCAAGGAGGCTGGCTTAGTGAGAAGACAGACTAGGCCAGGAGAGAGGAAGCCAAGGCTGTATAGGGTTGGGCCACCTCCATGGTGGACCCTGAGTGAACAGGCACTTTCAGCCCTCATAAGGCCCAGAGATGGGCCTGCCATACTACTGATAGGATCTGAAGCAGAAAGTGTTGCCCTGGGCATCTGCAAACACAAACTGTGTCTCTGTGGGTGGCCCTCTGGGCGTTTCCCAGACAACTCCCCAAACCTCCTCTATCAGAGAGGCAGCTTCAGGCTCCTTACCTGGGAAGGGACCATGCTGTGAGCCACCCGGGGCTATGAAATTGAGAGGCACATGAGGGGTTCCACTGACGTACTCATGGGGGAAGGGCCCATTGGCCCCCGTGTAGCGCTGGCACATCACTCGCTGGCAGACAAAGTAGACCCCGCCCATGACAAAGAGAGAGAGGATGATGCCAATGACAGGCCCAATGGCACTGCTGTGGGCTGGGATGTCATCGGAGGGTGGCTTGTTGATTTCTGTTGGATAAATCACTCATGTTAACCCCAAAGTGATGGCCTTCCACATGGAACATGCTGTGAACCCAAGCGGGGCTGCCTTTGCCCAAACTTGGCACCTGCAGGAAGGAGCAGATGAGCTAGGGACATGGGATATGGCTCACTTTAGGACAACTGTCTGCTGCTCCTGAGCCTGCTCAACCCTGTTCTCTGCCTGGCCAACTCTGCCTCATTTCCAATGGCCTAACCTGTGCTCACAGGCTTTTGCCCAGCACCATGCCTGGTGAAGGTTGGCAGCAAGTATTCCTGAGTTAGCCCATGTCGTGAGATAACAGAGCAGGATGGTATGATCTGGAGTCAGTGTGAGCAGCTGGGTATCAGTCTTCTGGGGTCTATAGGGAGCAGAGCAACTTTTATATCACCTCAATTGCAAGGCCACCAGAGTGTGAAAGACACGTCCCTGATTCAGCTGACAAAAAAAATGTTTACCTTGGGACACAGCATTCCCAAGGACATCAACTCCATTCCTTCCTAACTGCCCACAACATGAAAGAGCTGGGAAAAAGCTTTTGTCTCAGAAGATGGAGCCTGAGTGTGAACATCAGGCCTATGGCAGTCCATGTACAGACCTGCCCAGCAGAAGACATCAGCCACCCAACTCTGCCATCTAAACCAGGCCACTCCAGAGTCAGTGCCCAAGGCATCTAAGCTGTGATGGTTTCTAAGTCCATGAGAAATGTCCTTTTCCCATTATGCCCTCCTTTCCAGCAGCAGAGATCTCTGCTCTGGTCCCTATGGGGTAGATGGAGTAGACCCAGGCAGAAAATCATCACATCCTCTCTGGAATTCCAGTTCCTTCCTGTCTGACTGACAGTCTTCAGGAAGCCTTCCTGTCTGCCCAGACCACCTATTATCTAGCACTAACACTCACATCCTTGGGTGTTATAGTCCATGTTACTCAAGGGTTATGTATGGCATATGACATGGAAAAACCCAGACTACTGGGTTTGGGTCCTAAACTGTGTAAGAAAAGAGAAAGAGCTGATTAGTAGGCATGCATGCATTCATTCTCTTTTCTTAACTGTGACCAGCTGCTTCGAGGCCCTCCCTTGACCTCTCCACAATGGCGGACTGTAACCTGGAACCGAAAGTTCTTCCCTTGACCTCCCCACAATGGCAGACTGTAACCTGGAACTGAGTCTTTCCCCTGACCTCCCCACAATGGCGGACTGTAACCTGGAACTGAAAGTC
>NC_022015.1:38286297-38292341 GCF_000317375.1 Microtus ochrogaster
GACTGTAACCTGGAACTGAAAGTCAAGTAAACCTGTACTCCCCAAGTTGCTTTTGTCAGAGCATTTCATCAGAGCAACAGAAACAAAACTAGGACACCCACTAAATGAAATTTCCCACAGCCCCAGCCCACCTCGGAGACCCCATCCCATTAGGGACCTGCCTGGAAGCACTCACCACACATGAGCTCATCAGATCCATCAGCACAGTCGGGAAAGGAGTCACACTGCTGCTTGATGAGGACGCACTGGCCGCTGGAGCACCGGAACTGATTGGGCAGACAGACAGCTGTGAGGGAGTAAGGGGTCACGCTTAGAGGAGCTGGAGGGCAGCTGCTGTCCTGGCCCCAACCAACACTGAGCCAACAGCAAGAACGCTTTCCCAGCTAGGAAAGACCATAGGAAACTCCATCTCAGCCCAACAGGTCCCCTGTTCCAAGGTCTGTTCAGAGTGAAGAGGGGCGGGACCATGACAGTAAAGAAGAGACCTTGATGCCAGCCTGCCCCCAGGAGGCATGCAGTCTGAGTCAGAGACAGCAAAGAGCAGGAACAACAGCCTCCGGTCCAGGGCCAAGGAGGTGGGGCTGAAGTGCAGGCGGGCTGGGGCAGTGGAGCCCAGAACTCCATGAAGGTATAATTTGCACTCAGGGGGACCAAGGCCATCTCCTCTAACATGTGGACGGAGACTGGGCAGGGAAAACTATCGAGTTACAGCACCTTGGGGAACACCTGGGTGCTTGGCATCATCTCCCACAACCACCCATCTGGACTCTCTCCTGACATGCCCCAGGTTCCTGACCTGGGAAAGGAGACAAGGGCACTTTGTCCTTCCTAGGAGTCGGGGGGCCAGCACCTGCTATTGGTGGGTGTATCTCACACCAGGAGGAGTGTGGGCAGGTGAGTGGGAGGAGGGAAGGATGGATTTTGAACTCATCAAGTGACACTCAAACTAGAAGCACACACTATTACTGGCTCTGCAACCAACCACCCAGCTCCCCTGTCTAGCATGAGAGTATCCACACATACAGCAGTAACTGGGCCAGGCGTGCCAATGGACCCTTATTTATAGACAAGGCAGCTAGCTGAGTTTGGCACGTGCCATCATATGTTAAGCCCTGGTCCATGGTCTCCACCAGATCCCTCAGAGCCCTGGTGAGTAGCAAAGTCATCATCACAGTCACACAGAGAAGCCGCCAAGGTCACTCCAGGTCTCTGCTGAATGAGGGCGGAGGATGGTGGCAGACAGCATCTGAGTCATGGTGAACATCACCCAGTTGCTTTGGGCAGAAGTAGTAAGAGTGATCACAGGAACGGCTTAGTGACAGATCTGTGCCTATGGTGCTAAAACATGTGGCAGATGACCAAGGGCAGCGCAGGTCACGTATCATGCCATGCATAGCAAGTGCAAAAGAGATATATTAGAAAACTATAAAGAAGGGTCAGTGAGGGCTAGAGAGATACCCAGGTAAGGTCCACTTCCAGAGGACCCGGGTTCAATTCCCAGCACCCACATGGCAGCTTACAATCATCTGTAACTCCAGTTCCAGTCGATCAATACCCTCTTCTGGCTTCTGCAAGCACCAGGCAGGCACATGTGCACATACATACATGTAGGCAAAACACGCATATGCATAAAACTGAATTTAAAAAATTTTAAAGGCTGGCCAGTGAGACGGTTTAGTGCAGGGAGTCTCAATTTGGGGTCGAACAACCCTATGACAAAGGGCACATATCAGACGTCCTGCATATCAGATATTTACATTAAGATTCTTAACAGTAGCAAAATTAGAGTTATGAAGTAGCAACGAAATAATTTTATGGTTAGGGATACCACAACCTGAGGAACTGTATTAAAGGGTCACTGCTAGGAAGGCTGAGAGCCACTGGCTTACAGCCGCCAGGTAATCCCAGCACTCGGGAGGCAGAGACGAGGATTCCTGTGGGTCTGAGGCCAGCCTGGTCTACAGTGTGAGTTCTAGGACAGGCTCCAAAGCTACACAGAGAAACCCTGTCTTGAAAAAAACAAAAAAACAAAACAAAACAAAAAGATGCTTACAGTCAAGCCTGGTGACCAACATGTTCGCTGAGACCCAAACGGTAGAAGGAGAAAACTGACTTCTACAAGCTGCTGTCTTCTGACCTCCATTAGCACAACATGGTGCACACAGCACACATATGCATGCGTGCACACACACACGTGCACACACCCTAAGGAAAAGCCTGGGAAGGTAGCTCGGTTGAGAGAGTGAAGCATTTCTTCAGGCTGCGCCTAAAATTCACTTCATTTGTTCCCACCAAGAGGACCTGCCTATTTAGTTGCTTTCCAGCCCTCTACTTGAGGAAGGTGAGGTAGAGCCTAATGCTTGGTGTACTGGAGGGAAGACCAAATGGCTTTGGCAGGGCCTGGGTGGGACATAGCAGCCAGGGTGGGCAGGGCAGAGCCTCACCATCGCAGTTGGCTTCATCAGAGCGATCCTGGCAGTCGGCCTCACCATCACAGCGCAGGCGCAGGTCCACACACTGGCCTCGAGCACAGGGGAACTGGGAGGCAGAGCACACTGGGCAGCCTTCCTCATCGCTCTGGTCGGCACACTCGGGGAAGCCGTCACAGCGCCAGGCTCCGGGGATGCAGTCAATCTCACCAGTGGCACAGGCAAACTGATCAGGGGAGCAGGTAGGAGGCTCTGGGAGAGAGAGGAGAGCACAGTCACACAGGCTCACCCCAGTGAACCACACAACTGCAGGAAGCCCATAGCACACTTTCAAGTAGTAGGTTGGCTCCAAACTTACTGAGTAGCCAAGGAAGACCTTGAACTGCTGATGCTCTTTGTCTCTATCTCCTGAGTTTAGGGATTCCAGGTGTGCATCACCATACCTTGTTTACACAGTGCTAAGGGCTGAAGCCAGGGCCTTGCACATGTGCCCTACCACCTGAGCTACATCGTCAATGCATGTCTCTTTTCTTTTAGTGTGTGTGTGGGGGGGCATGCTCCTATGCAGACATGGATAGCATTCTTCTCTCTCTCCACCTTATTCCTGAGAAACAGGGTCTCTCACTACACCTGGAGTTAGGCTGACAGCCAGCAACCCTAGTGACATGTCTGTCTCTGCCTCTCATCACACTGGGGTTACAGGTGCCACAACTGTTTTGATGTGGCTGTTGGTGATACAACCTCAGGGGTTTGTGCTCACAGAGCAGTTATGCTTACCCACCGAGCCCCCACATGTCTCTTTTCTATGGTAAAGAGCACAGACTGCCTGGGAATTTTTGATTTAAGCAGCACAGACTGCCAACATGGCAAAACAGGGTGGAAAACCCAAGAAGTTTCTTGGCTTCTCAAAGCCTCCATTTCCTCCTCTCTACACCTAGGAGCCACTGCACGAGTGACGGGGCTATGGGGAAGAGACAGGGCGTGTGGCTAGGGTGGGCCACACAAGGGAGTGGTGGTTGTGCTGCTGAAACACTGGAACATTTTAGACCCAACACATTTCAGAACCTCAGCTAGCCCTTCGTCCTGTGACCAGACAAATGGCCATAAAAGATTGCAAAGTGTCTGTGTAAAAGACACACATCTCTTGGGCTGTAAGAAGGGGCCTCAAGCTGAGTGTAAAGGCACGTGCCTATAAACAGTGCACTTTGGAGATGGGAAAAGATCTGGAGTTCAAGATTAACTTTGGCTACATCAAAAGCTTAAGGCCAGTCAGGACTATGGGAGAGAGACACTGTCTCAAAAACAAACCAAAACAAACCAAAAGAAGAAACCTGAAGCCTCATGGTGAGGAAATGACAGAGGGACACATGCTCCCAAGTGGAGAGCCAGGCCTGGGTGCACTGCCCCTACCCCAGGCAGGCAGGCTCAGGCATCCATAGGAGCCATACAGAAACATCTTCAGATCACCAGCCTGTGTAAGTCACCAGAAGTGAAAGAGAGTGGACAGACACAAAATGTGTCTCTGTTCTTGGCCAAAATCTAGGGTTTGGTGTGTCAGGCAGTCATTCCCAGAGCTCCCGGAGCCAGGAGCAAGACTAACCACTAAAAAAAGTGTCCATGCGCTCAGTCAATGCCAAAAGCATACAAGGAGAGGTCACGGGCAAGGATGAAGCCTGACCCTCCCAGGAGCTCAGAGGATACTAAGGTAGAATGCAGCCCAGGCTACCCGGCGTGCCCAGGTCACAGCAGAGAGGAAAGAAGCCCTGGGAGCAGACTTCATCATGGTGACTTTAAAGACCATCACTTTTATCACAGCCATTCCCCACACGGGCTCTGTTACTTAAAGGAAACCAGCCTGCCAGGTCTGCTCTCAGTCTCATAGAGAGGAAAGCAGAGCTCACAGCAGGCAAGAGTTTATCCGAAGGTCAGAGTCCAGGATCTGAACCCAGGTCTTCCTAACATGGTTCTTGATGACACACTGCCATGTAGGCCCCAGGAAAATGGGGGGTGGGGTCAGAAGCTCAAATCTCTTACCAGGGGGACTAGAGAGACTTTTAGAATAGTTCAAAGTTCTGACTGCTCTTGCAGAAGATCGGGGTTAAGTTCATGGTACCCATGAACTGCTTGTAACTCCAGTTCCAAGGGATACAATACCCCTCTTCTGGCCCTGTGGACACTGGAGGCATGTGGTTCATTACATGCAGGTGAACACTTATGCACATAAAATAAAAATAATTTTAAAAAAGAAACCTTCTATAAGATCCAACAGCCCTGTGGATAACTGACAGCAGAATAGGTGGTCAGGAAGGATAAAGATGACTGATCAGTACTATCTATCAACTGGATCTAATAAATCTTTCTAGAATATTCCACCTGACAACAGCAGAATGCCCATTCTCCCCAAGGGCACATAAAACACTCACAAAGATGGAGTCCAGAACGCATAGTGGCCATAAAGTACACTTCAATTACTTCAATCTATTTAAAGAAAGAAATCCCACAAGGGAAGCTCTCAGACCACAGTGAAATTAAAGCAGAAATCAAAGACAACTGGGACATTCCTAACTATCTAGAGACCAAATAAATCCTTCCAGGCAAAAATACTTACCATTGAGCCAACCTACACCTCACAACACACTTCTGAACAACACACGGGTTATTTAAGTATTTCAGCTATTGGGGTAGGGATCAGTACTAGCCACACAAGCCTGAGGACCTGAGTTCAACCCCCAGCACCCAGTGTAAACAGCCAGGTGTGGTGGCACGTGTTCCTAATTCCAGGGCTGGGGATGCAGACACAGGGTCTCTGGGCTCACTGGACAGTCAGCCTACCCTAACTGGCAAGCTCCAGTTCCCAGTGAGAGACCTTGTCTGAAAAAAACAAAAC
Source organism: Microtus ochrogaster (assembly GCF_000317375.1). NCBI lineage: Eukaryota > Metazoa > Chordata > Mammalia > Rodentia > Cricetidae > Microtus > Microtus ochrogaster. Next base: position 38,291,614 of record NC_022015.1, read on the forward strand.
AAACAAAAGACAAGGTGGATAGCTGGGGAATAACAGCACAGATTAACCCCTAGCCCCACAGTACAAGTGCACACACGCACATCAGGACTATCTGAAAACTAAGATACAACTGATTAAAATCCGTGAGCTGCAGGAAAAGCACACAGAAGTGTTAATTAGGGAGGGGGCTATAGGTAAAGAAATGACTGCTTTGGAGATTAGATGCCATGGGTTCTGTCACCTTAACGCATGCAGGGCACTAGTCAAAGACCCAACAGAAGGTTCACTCACCACCACAGGTCAGCAGGTTCTGCAGGAGCACGAGGTGGACTGGGCATGAGCAACGTGGCGTTCCATCACCCTTGGCAATGCAGATGTGGGAGCAGCCACCATTGTCTCGGGCACACGGATGGGCTGCTGTATGGACAGAGCAGGATGGAGAAGATCAGGTTCTCCCTTCCTCCTCAGAGCTCATCCTGTGCAGGTGAATGGCAGGCTTCTACAGAAGATCATCTCACTTGGTCCCTTCAGCAGCCCCGTTAATCAATACTAACATAGAAAGTGATAGAAAAACCAAGTCTCGCCAGGCGGGGGTGGCGTAGGCCTTTAATCCCAGTACTTGGGAGGCAGAGACAGGCGGATCTCTGAGGGTTTGAGACTGGCTGGCCTGGTGTAAAGAGTGAGTTCCAGAAGGGCTCCAAAGCTACGGGGGGAGAGAGAGAGAGAGAGAGAGGGAGGGAGGGAGGGGA
>NC_022015.1:38292448-38300716 GCF_000317375.1 Microtus ochrogaster
AGAAGAAGAAGAAGAAGAAGAAGAAGAAGAAGAAGAAGAAGAAGAAGAAGAAGAAGAAGAAGAAGAAGAAGAAGAAGAAGAAGAAGAAGAAAAACCTGTCTTGGAAAACAACAAACGAACAACACAAATAACAACAACAAAACCGAGTCTTGGGGCTGGAGAGATGATTAGTGGCTAAGAGCACTGGCTGCTCTTCCTGAGGATCCCACATGACAGCTCACTACTGTCTACAATTCCAGCTGAAGGAGACCCAACACCCTCACAAAGATATACACGAAGGCAAAACACCTTTATGAAAATAAAAATTATTTTTTAAAAACAAATGGAGTCTGGCAGCTGTGTTGTGCTGTGCTGCAAACACACAGCTGTCCCGCTGCAGGCACTGAGATCAACGCAGTCAGCATCCCAGCGTGAGGCAGAAAGTCACTCAGAAGCAGAAGCACTATCTCCAGCTGAGGCGCTATGGACAGTGGGTGATTCCTGTGGGGTTAGGGAGGAGTCACATCACCATAAGGGTATGGCTTCTGGTAAGTTAACCATGCTGCCCTGGATGGCCCCACAGCTAGACATGGGAAGCAAATTAAGAGCTGATGGATTATTCAAAAAAAATAAAATTTAAAAAAGGTAGGTAGGTAGATGGGGTGGGTCGGGGAACAGCTGGGGGAAGAGTAGGGATGAACAGAATCAAAATAAATTCTATGAAATTCTCAAAGAATAAAATATTTAAAAAGAAAGAAAACAGAACCTGGAAGCCGTTTCAGACTTTGAACAGTACACCCAAGCCTGTCTCTGTACCCCATACCCCTACCCTTCCCACCATGGCTCTACACTGTCTGCTGCTTTCTCTGCTGTTATAGTGGATGTGCCCATGTCCTGACCCCTATGACGCATAAACGTGAGCTTAACTATCGCAGAACGAGGTCATTGTGGGTGACCCAAGTGTTTTAAACCCACTGACAGAAGAAGGGCAGGAGCAGAGTGCAGGAACTGAACAAGAGTTTTGTGCGCGCTGGGCGAGCCCTTTACCAACAGAGCTACATCACCATCCCTAGCTCAGGTTTTTGTTTGGTTTCATGTGTGTGGTGTATGCACATGTGTAGGGGGATTTGCACATCTGTGTACACACACAGAGGTCAACAAAAGGATGTTGGCTGTCACATTATTTTCTGCCTTATTCTCTTGAAGCACAGTCTCTCACTGAACCTGGAGCTAGGCTGATCCCAACAATCCTCCACACCCCCTAGATCACACTGAGCTTTTTATGAGGGTGTTGGGATTTGAACTCAGAACTCCACGCTTGCACAGCAAGTGCTCTTACCTACCAAATCATGTCTCTAGTCCCTGCTGTCTCTTAAAGAGGTCTTGCTAAATATTTCAGGCTGGCCTCTAACACTAGTTCCTCCTGCCTCAGTATCCCAGTGGCCAACATTGCAGGTATGTGCCTCCAGGACTGTGCAGTTTGAAAACTGAGGTGGTCACAGATTACAGCAGAGTTCAGCAAGCCCACTCTGTTATACCACAGAGCAAATAATTCTCACTTTCCCAACGAGCCTGCATCCTGCAGCTATTCCATTCTGTCAGCCCTTGCTCTGTGGACTGCAGGGAGCTCAGACATAAGTCTGGCATAGACTCTCATGAGAAAGCATGCTGAATGTTCCACACCCCCAAAGGAGAGCTTACTTGAGAATTCCCTGCCCTTGTTATCCGGGACACCTCACGTTAAGTTTCCATAAGGGTATGTCTAATTCTTACCCTGGCTCACTAAAGGCTACCTGGTCCTTCACAGTCCCCTCAGTTATAAGGAGATAAGGCTAGTACGGCTTTCTGTGGACTCTATTGGGCAAGAGTGTCACCATTCCAACCACAACATGGTCATTCTGAAGGCTTGTGACATCTAGGAGCCTGTGACTTTGTAAGGAGTCAGGAGAACAGAGATATCCTGTCGGCTTTGTCTACTGAGACAGGGTCTCATTATGGAGCCCAGGCTAGCCTGGAACTCATTATCTAAAGTAAGATGACCTCAAACTTGCTACGATCCTCCTGCCTTGGCCTCCTGAGTGCTGGGATTGCAAGTATGCACCCACGTGCCTGGCTAGAATGTGATGTTTTACCCTATATCTGCAGATACACAGACTGGGGAGACGCAATTTATCCAGACAGCTCACTTCTCAGGACCCCAGTGATCCAGAGGACAGAAAAGCTGCCTCTAGCCAACCCAAGTGCTAATTTCCTGTTTCAGAATTCAGCCTAGCCTTGGGCGGATTGACAAACCTCCCCACTCCCCAGAGCACTTATATTCCATATATTATTCTACAGGTTTTGGCTGTAGATTCCCAGCCTATAGGATCGAGCAACAGAAACAACATGACCAAATCAAGGGCTCTAGCCTAAACCCAAACTGCATGAGAGGGGCCCACGGCAGGGTTACTGTGTGCTAGCTAGCACTTGAGACATGCTCATAGGACAAGCATGCATCTCAGGCTAACTATGAATGTCACCCAACACAAAATCAGAAACATCATGACAGGGCCAGAGAGATGGCTCAGAAGATGAAAGAACTGAACATTCAAGCTTGACAACCCGAGTTCAACCCCTGGAACCCACTGTGCTGGTTAGCCTTTTGTCAATTTGACAAAAACTAGCGTCATTTGAAGAGGGAAGGGATTCAATTGAGGAACTGCCTCTAACAGATGGGCCTGTGGGCACGTCTCTGGGACATTCTCCTGATTACTGAATAATGTAAGAAGGCCCATCCTGGGCAATATGCCTGGGCAGGTGGTGCTGGATGGTGCAAGAACACAGGCCAAGCAAGCCATGGGAGCAAGCCATTAAGCAGTGTTCCTCCATGGCATCTGCCTCAGTTCCTGCCTTGAATTCCTGCCCTGGCTTCCTTCAGTGATGGACTGTGACCTGTCAGTCAAACACACCCCTTCTTCCCCAGTTGCTTTTGGTCACGGTGTTTATCACAGCAGCAGGGAAAGTATCTAGGATGCCCACAGAAGGGATGAAAGAGAGGCCCAACCCCACAGAGGTGCTCTCTGACCTGCACACGCTCCATGGCATGCATGCTCCCATCCCTACATACACCATACATACATAGAATTTGAAAAAATTAGGGCTTTTTTTTTGCAACTTGGTTGTGTGATTTTTTTCAAGCACGAATTTTATAGCTGACAACATTTCATCACATTGTCAAAAGTTGAACACACCTGAACAGGGGATGCAATGCAAGGGGTTCCCCATGGTCCCAGCAAAGAGACAGCCAAGGTGAAAGCTCAGTCCTGGAGGAAGAATTAGCACCCAGCAGGAGGGATTCCAATGGAGGGACACAGGAGGACAGGGAGCAGACAAGGGCTGCAGGAGAACCAGCAGCATGGAGGGGCAGTCCTAGTTCTGAAACCTGAGGCAGCAGACCCTTTAAAGAATGGGACCAAGCTGGAGACATAGCTCAAGAGGAGAATACTTGTACAGCATGCATGAGACCTGAATTCAATCCCAGGACTAAATCCCAGGACTAAAAAACAAAACAAACAGCTGGAGCCTGGAGGGGAGTCTTCAGATCATTGGGGGGTGTCTTCAAAGGAGACAGTGGGAACTCATCTCTCCCTCTATTTTGGTTCCCAGCTGTGGAGCATGTAGCCTTGCTTCATCACACAATCATCATGCAATCAAGCATGCACACACAGCTCAGAGAATGCTAGAACTCAGGAGCTTGAGAGGCTAGAAGGCTGTCAGGAATTCTAGGCTAACCTGGGCTACCTAGAGAGACTGTGTCTTAAAAGTAAACAGATAGATGTAGACATATGAGAGAAGGACAGATGGAAAGGGTGGCACTGGTAGACAGGAAGATCGTAGACAGACAGACAGACAGCAAAAAACAAGCTTGGGGACTTCTGTATAGCAGCAAACAAAAGTTACTGCAGAGGGGGACACCTGGACACATACTGGCCTTCAGTGCTGAGCCCATGGCCTCCTTGGGTCCGTGGCTCTTACACCAGCCACCCAGCTGACTTCATCAGGGCTGATTCAGGAGTCCCTAAGCAGTGTTACACTCCCCAAGAGGACCCTACCACAAAAGCTGTCCCCTCTCACATACAGAACTCCTCCAGGCTGACTTCCTCCACGGCATGGATGCCTGTCAGGTGGGTGACACGGCCCTGAACCCTAGTCCGCTTGTCCCCAGTGGTCTTCTCCACACGTTCAATCATCTGCTGCTGACGATCGATCCAGTAGAGGTGCCTGCCCAGCACTGTCAGACCCACTGGCTGCACGATGTTGGCATCTTCCAGGGTAAGGCGGTTGGCCCCTAGGGGTAGCATAAAGGCTCCATGAGTGGCAGCCCAGTGAAGAGTCAGACCCACTAGGCATAGGAAACTAGAGATGTAAAGAGAGGGTCATGAGGGAGTCTAGGGTATTTCTGCCCTCTCCAGAGCTGGGAGCTGGAGCAGACACCATGGAAGCAGGCTCCTCCCACTAGGAATCAGGATCATACCACATGGTCACTGGCATGGTCCATCACTAATGTGTGTGTGTGAGAGAGATTTGAGTGGAGGAAATATATGTATACATGTGTGTGCATGCATGTGAAGGCCAGAGTCTCAATCATTTCTCCATCTCATTTATTTCTTTAAGGTATTGATTGATTGAGACAGGGCTTCCCTATATGGCCCTTGCTCTCCAGGAGCTCTTCATGCAGACAAGGTTGGCCTCAAACCCACAGAGATCCACCTAACCTCTGCTGGGATTAAAGGTGTGCATCACTACACCCAGCTTTATAAAAGTATTTTTAAGCATTTATTTTTCAATTTTATGCATGAGTGCTTTGCCTGTATGTATGTCTGTACTCCAGAAGCCTACAGTGTCCAAAGGAGGTCAAAAGGATCTCCTGGAACAGGAGTTACAAATGTGTGTGAACTGTCATGTTAGTGCTGAGAACTAAACTCGGGTCCTCTGAAAGAAGAGCCATCTTTCCACCCCCTTATATTTCATTACGTTTATTTGCATGTGGGAGGGGGTACATGCCACAGCACACCTAGAGATGTCAGAGGGTGTTGGGAGCAGTGAACCCCCAGATCCTGAATTTCTTGTAAACAACTGTTTTCCTCTACTCTAAGACAGCCTGCAGCTGCTCTGAACATGAGACCCTCAGGAGTTCCTGATGGCAGGAGAGTGGTTTCTGGTGGGTTCGGCTGGGGCGTGGCTATCAGTTAAGGATCCCTATATAAGCTGCCCCTGGACACAATAAAGGGGCATTCTTGGTGGATTCAAGGATAACCCGTGTCTCTGTCTGTATGTCTTTGTGTGTGTTTCAATCTCCAGCCCCTTGCCCGGTTCAGGAGCTGTATGGTAGCACACAGGGCACAGACAGGCATGGTGCGCTACAAGAGGGCAACTTGTAGGAGGAGTCAGTTCTCACCTTCACCTTGTGGATCCTGGGGCTCAAACTCCTGTTACCAGGCTTGGTGGCAAGAGCCGTGACCCAGCGAATCATCTGGGTGGCTCTCCACATCATTTTTTGAGACAGGATCTCTTACTGAAACTGATTTGGCTAGAACTGGCTGGCCAGAACACTGGGACCCCAGGCATGGGCCACAGTCCCTGCTTTTTACACGGGTGCTAGGGATCAGAATTCAGGCCCTTAGGTTGCGCAGCAAGCTCTTTACCCACAAGTCACCTCTCCCCAGCCACACAGCTTTTATTAGATGAAAAGCTGCAAAGATCCAGCACCCTCCTAAGTACTGAATCCTGCTTCTCCATAGTCCAGGGCTCACATCAGGCCCCCATGAATATACAGAACTGCAACACAATGCCAGGCTCAGATGGCCCAGGACAAGGTGGTAGCTGCTGCCCCTACTGGTAGCAAGAAAAGCTGCGAGTTCGTGGGAGGGTCACACCTGCAGGTTGCCGACAGAGGTCTCAAAGACCTGAGACGTCCAGTATATATACCTGAAAGGTCACAGCTTTCAATGCGCTTCAGGTCTGCATCCACCCAGAAGAGCTTTCCCAGGGCATTGTCCACCACGAGGGCCACGGGACGGATGAGGCCCGTGGTGAAGAGGACCTCCCGCTCTGTGCCATCCAGAGAGGCACGCTCAATCTTGGCCGCATGGTCCTGCATGTTGGTGAAGTACATGTACCTGTAGAAACAGTGTACAGAAGCCATGGGTAAAGAGCGGTGCTGGGAGCTCTCGCTGCCCCCTCATCCATAGCACTAGCCCAGCCTGGCCCTACTGCCATCCAACCAGCCGCCCTAGCTTCCCACAGTTGGTCCTAGAGGCTGATGAACCACACCTCATGGGGGAATAGTGTCCCTCAAATTCATGCTACCAAGGTGTGAGCTTCTCTGAAAATCGGGTCTTTGAAAATATGAGGATTGAAATGAAATCCCTGGGTGTGAGGGTGGGCCCCAAACCCAGTGAGAGGCTGCTGAAGAGAAATATGACGGCCAGAGCGCATAGAAAGGCAGTGTGGTCAGAGGGGAAGTCTGGAACGATGGGACAAGTCAAGGAATGCCCGCAGGCACCAGAGCTGGGACTGTCCCACTTTGCATCAGAGGAAGGGGACCCTGCCAATACCTGGACTGTGGACCTCTGGGCTCTGAGAAGCAAGTGGATAAACACTGTAGCCAAAGAACACTTGTCTACACTCCTGCCCAACTGCCAAGGAGCATCCCCATGCCCATCTCCCCAGAAGGGGCTTCCCCAGCTCCAGGATAGCTGTCCTCCAGCAACTAGGGCTCCACTTGGAGGCTGAAATACTGACACCACCATCTTCTCATGGTCACAGAAATGGCCACCAAGACTCTGAGGGGCTGCATCACTTGTACACAGCCATGGGGCAGTTAAGTGCAGGAGTCAGGATGTGAACCCTGGCATCCTTGCCCTCATCAGCAGCCCTATACATAACACCTGCTTTACATGTCAGCCCTGCAGGACTTAGAGGCCATTGGACTCCTGCCCGAGGCTCTGCAAGCTCAGCTTTGTCCTTAAGCTTCAAGGACACCTGTCCCAGGGCCCTCTCCCACACCAGGTGCTCTGAGGACCAACAGGTAGGCTACTGAGAGATTCAGGAATGACATATTTTGAGTTGGATCTTGGGCAGAATGTATGCAGCCCCAAAGATCAAGGTGGACAAATTACAGACACAAGGTCCACGCAGCAGGGCTCTCAACCCCAGAATTCTCCACCCCCATCCAGACTTCGCCTTCTGCTCACGCAGCTGGGGATCCTGGGTACAATGTTGAAAACACTGCCTAGCCCCCAAGAGACCAATACCACAGGTCCAGAGGGACCAGCGAGTGACTACATGCCTGAGCAGGATGCAGCCCTCACCCCACTGCCTGCCCACCCTGGGGCACCTACCCTCGCTCAGCATTGACAGCAATGGCCCTTGGCTTGTCACGGTCCCCGCGAAGCACCACTCCCATGGCGTCCCCATCCAGTCGATGGACATTGATGGTGTTGGTGGCCTCACAGGTCCAGAACAGTGTCCGGCTGTAGATGTCGATGCTGAGATCATGCGGCTGTCTGTCTGGGCTCAAACTCTGACTGGGAGAGGTCAGCATGGAGAGCTGCGAGAGGGAGCAGACCAAGCTTGCACCCCACTGTCATGCACAGGAACCCAGGGGACAGAAGCCCCAAGTTCAGCCTCCAAGTCAAGATTCCAACAACTTGGAGGCATTTCCTCCAGACTTGGCTCTTTACAACAAACATTTATTTGATTTTGTGCATGTATATGTATGCATGCACATTTCATAGCACACATGTGGAGCTCAGAGAACAACTTGTAAGAGTTGGTTCTTTCCTTCTACCATGTGGGTCCTAGGATTCGAACTCAGACCATCTGTCGAGCATGGTTTCAAGCACCTTTATCCATTGAGACATCCTGGTGGCCCTCAACTTAGATCTCAATGGTATGTCCACTTAAGAATGCACAGAACAGCCGGGCAATGGTGGCACATGCCTTTAATCCCAGCGCTCAGGAGGCAGAGGCAAGCGAATCTCTTAATCAAGCAATTCAAGGCCAGCCTGACCTACAGAGTGAGTTTCAGGACAGTCAGGGCCAGGAAAAAAAGGAGGGAGGGATGATGGAGGAAGGTCATTGGTTGATTTAATAAAGAAGCTGCTTGCCCTGATAGGTTAGAAAGTAGATGGGAGGAGTAAACAGAACAGAACTCTGGGAGGAAGAGGAAGTGAGCTCAGAGACTTGACAGCTCTCCTCTCAGGGGCAGACGTCTCAGAGAGACACAAGATGCTCCTCTCTTGCGGG
>NC_022015.1:38301051-38309340 GCF_000317375.1 Microtus ochrogaster
GGAAGGAAGGAAGGAAGGAAGGAAGGAAGGAAGGAAGGAAGGAAGGAAGGAAGGAAATGCATAGAACATAGAACAACCAGGAGGAGCTCCTGGAGGACTTAGGACTCTAGGACCCAAAAGAGAATCCACCAGAGGACACTGGCAAGCTTCAACTAAATAGACACAGGACCTGAAGCCCAACCTCTCCCTTCATCCCTACTGCTTAGGACTCAAGCTATTGGCTTTGGATGCTCAGACTTTTGTTCTTTTAATTCAGCAGCCAGAATAGTAGGAATGGAGACCAGAGGGCTCTTCTCACTGAACCCTATGGAGGAGAGACCCAGGTTGTGGAGGCAGGCAAGGGGCATAGTGCAGGTGCTGGGGTAGGTGGGATGGGGAGGGTGAAGTAGGGCAAGGGCATGCAGCAAGTGATGGGCGGGAAGAGGTGCAGATAGAGGGGTACCTGGGCAGTCAAGAAAACAGGATAAGGAGAAACAGAGGGAGGGTATGGGCCTTTATGAAGGTGTCTGAGGAAGGCAAGAGGAGTGGGGCAGGTGGTTCTGAGAATCTCAGGGACTTTCAGGAGATCTGGACTATGGAACTTTCTTGAGAGTGGGGAGGGAGGAGGCTATGGTCATCAGCACTCAAGATGACTGTCGGAGAGACGACAATCCTGAGCCACTGGCCCAGCCCTGGGTAAAATGCCAACCACTCATTTTTACCACAAACACAGATAGGGGTGGGGTTGTAATCGTGACTTAATAATCTGACAGGCCAGTGAGAATTTTTATCAGAAAGGTCTCATGATAGTTGATCTCAATTTTCAACCTCATGACATCTAGAATTTACCTGTGAGACCACCTGGACTCGAAGCAAACTAGTGGGAGGTTACCTTGACTGGGTTAATCTAGCGGGAAAGCACACCATGGGCGGCACATTCCCTGCAGAGGAGCCTGGGCTATATGAAAAGAAGACAGTGAGGTCACTGGTGAACTTGATGAAACAACTTTGCTCTCTGGAACCCACAATACAGAAGGCAAGACCAGACTCTCCCAGGTCGTCCTGTGACTCCACCCCCATGCATGCTGGGACACATATTCCCTCTGCCTCAGTGAAAAGATAATTAAAAATGCTTTTAAAGGAAAGAAAGCAAAGCACAGCATCCATTCCCCTCTGCCGCCACTGCTGCTTTGCTGTTTGGAGACAGCATCTCACAAGGCAGTCCTGGCTGGTCTAGATCAACGCAGAGAGATCCAGCTGCCTCTGCCTCCCAAGCACTGGGACCTGGCACTCTGCTTAGTCACTATGGATACAATGTGACCAACCCCCTTCACCCTGGCTTCTGCGCTCTATCAGACTGTACTGTGAACTGTGAGCCGACCCTCTCTTCTTTAAGTTATTCTTATCAGTGTGTAGTCACAGCAACCGAAAAGTGACTAAAACAGACATCATCTCGAAGGGACACTAGTCTCCAGTCACAGCCCAGCTCACAAAACAAGCAAAACACCAAAACTACACTTCTGGAGTTCCCAGAGAAGCTCTGTACACCAGTCCGTGGGAGTAAGCTCTCCTCCTCTTAGCTTCACGAAGCATCAAGTTGTCATATATTGGTAAAGGGGCCAAAGGCTTCTATAGCTTTTGTAAAAGGCATCTTGGGAAAGGCGTCCCAAGGCAGGCTTGGCTGCTCCAGGATGTGTATTCTTCCTGGTCACGCACAGCGGAAGACTGGTAGATTTGAAAACTAGGCTGACTGGATGTAGTGGTGCACAACTTTTTTTTTTTTTTTTTTTTTTTTTTTTTTTTTTTTTGTTTTGTTTTTCGAGACAGGGTTTCTCTGTAGCTTTTGGTTCCTGTCCTGGAAAATGCTCTTGTAGACCAGGCTGGCCTCGAACTCACAGAGATCCGCCTGCCTCTGCCTCCCGAGTGCTGGGATTAAAGGCGTGCGCCACCACCGCCCGGCCACAACTTTTATTCCAGCAGTTGAGAGGCAGAGGCAGGAGGGTATCTATGAGTCAGGCCAGAATGGTGTACAAAACAAGTTCCAGGACATCCAGAGTTACAGAGAGACACCCTGTCTCCAAGAAATGGGGGGAGCACTAGGCTGGCAAAACGGCTCAGTGGGTAAAGCCAATTGCTGCTAAGCCTGACCCTGGAGTTTGATACCCAGGATTCATGTGTTGAAGGAGAGAGGTGACTTCTGTAAGTTCCTCTGACCTCCACATTTAAACCATGTGACTTGCTCACACATATACAAATAAATAAATAAACAAACAAACAAGCATAATAAATTGCTAATGAAAATTCAGGCTCAGCATTTGATAACACACAATTTCATTTATGGGAAACACTAAAAGAATGGAGAAGCCAGGTGTAGCAGCATACAAATGTAGCCCCAGTACCCAGGAGGAAATGGGAGGATGAGGAGCCAGCCTTGGCTACATACTGAGTCTGAGGCCAGCCTGGGATACAGAAAAACCTGTCTTAAAAATACAAACCAAGGGTAGAGGAGGTGGCTCAAAGGTTAAAGAGCTGGCAGCACATGCATGAGGACCGGAGTCGAGAGTCTCAGAAATTCATGGAAGTGCAAGGTGGGCATGACAGGCCCAGAAAGCAGAAATGGGGGATCCCCAAAGCAAGCAGAGCAGCACGACTATGGGTTTGATTGAGAGACCTTGCCTCAGTGAAGAGGATGGATGACCGATGAAAGAGGATTCCCAGCATCGACACCAGGATCCTCCCACGCACACTCATGTGCACAGAGACATGCACCCTACACATGCAAATAGACAACACACAGGCGGGAGGAGTGAATGTAGACACCTGTCCGGGCATGTGGCTCCAAGAAGACTGGATGACACACACCTCCACTCATACGCTACACGCCACATCCAGCCACACCTACAGCCAGAACCTCCTGCCCTGCTTCCCAAGATGCTCCCATCTCATAAAGCCCACATACTGCAATCCTGATGTTCTATACCCACAGATATAGGAGTGACTGGCCAGGAAAGGGGCTCCAACATTTCCCACAATCCATCCTGCTTTCTATGTATCACTGATAGAGTTTCAGGGAGGGGGGAGTAAAATTATTATTCATTTTTATGTGTATAAGTATTTTGCTTGCATACATATCAGGGCACCATGTGCATGCCTGGTACCCATGGAGGTCAGAAGAGGGCACTGGATCCCCTAGGACTGGAGTTACATACAGTTGTGAGCCATGTGGGTGCTGGGAATCAAACTCTGTGTTCTTAACCACTGAGCCCTCTCTCTGAGCCATGTGGGTGCTGGGAATCAAACTCTGTGTTCTTAACCACTGAGCCTTCTCTCCAGCCCCACGAAAAAGTTTTTGAGTACAAGGCCCACCCTTCTTTGTCCCACAAGCCCAACTGTTTCTGTTGGGTAATTTGGCACTGGCACAATGTTTATTACATTACAGAATTAACTGCACAAGAGAGAGGCTGGGAAAAGCACTTGGCGTGCAGGCACGAGGGGCAGCACCCACATAGGAGAGCTGGGCATGGTGGAGACAGGCAGATCTCTGCGGCTTGCCAGCAGTAGTCCCAGGTCCCGGTGAGACACCTTGCGGACGGATGCTGTGGAATGACATCTGACATCGCTGTCTCATTCCCACATGTGCACATAGAGACACACAGACCAGGACCGACTGCATGAACCACTTAAATAAAGGAAGCATGGAGTGTGAGCCCTGCCTGAGCAACAGAAAATCACCTTGGACAGAAGATCCTTAGAGCCTGGCCCACCACCACCCAATCCCCAACCCTTATCAACTGGGAAATCCAGTTTCTCTTAACCACAGTCCAGGGTTTCGCATGCCCAGGATCACACCCACAATTACATAACCAAAGTCCAAATTCTTGTTTGCCACAAGCCCTGCCCAGAAAAGGGGAGCAGCCTGTAAGTCACACCCTGCCCTTAGGGGCACCTGCCTGGGTACCGTCGTCCTTGGCCCTCTTGATATTCTGGCGCCCATCCACCCAGTAGATGAACTTGTCCAGTGGGTCGTAGCTGATGGCTTTGACATTCCTCAGCCCATGCAGGGGCAAGACAAGGTCCGGACTGAGCTGGTCATCGGGGATCATCCGGCTGATGGCAAATTTCTGGCTGAACAGCAAGAAGGTGGAGGGCGCTGGAGTGGGACAAACAGACCGAGCGCCGAGCATCAGCAAGCTGAGGGCGCTGGAGCGGGACAGACAGACTGAGCAGAGAGCATCAGCAAGTGCAAGCAAGAGGCTGGACAAACAGACTGAGCAGCAAGCACTGCAAGCTTAAGTCTCTGGACAGACAGACTGAGTACCAAACATCAGCAAGTGCAAGCTGAGAAGCTGGACAAACAGACCAAGCGGTGAGCATCAGCAAGCAAAGGGTGCTGGACAGATGGACAGAGCAAAGAACATCAGTGAATGGAAGCTGAGAGGCTGGGGCCAGGGGTATAGCAGCCAGTGTGGTTACAGACCAGCACCTGTTCCCACTGAACCCCTTAGAGAAGAGTGGACACAGAGCTGTGGGCTGGCCCGAGTGATGGGCCATCTTTCTCTGTTGTGGCTGTTTCTGTTATCATCCCAAGTCTGTATGGTTCTGAATAGGCTGATGCTTTGGAGGTGGAGGAGGGGGTCTCATGTAGCACAGAGTAGCCCTGAACTCTGATAATCAGTCGAGAATGGTCGTGCACTCCTCATCCTCCTGCCTCTACCTCTCAAGAACTGGGACTACAGGTATGCACCACCACACCTAGTTTTATGCCATGCTAAGATTAAACCCGGGGGTCTGTGTGTTGTAGGTCAGCACTGGAGCTACATGCCCAGCTCCAGAGATTAATTTAATATTTGTTTTTATTATTAAAATTACATGCATGTGAGTGTGTATGTGTCTGACTGTGGGTATATAGTGACCAGAAGGGAAAAAAACTGCTTTTGGAGAGATCAGAAAGTAGGCTGGATTCTCCTACCCAGCTAGGGCACATGTCCTGAGGCCCAAGACTAGCTGCGCAGATTCAGAAACTATAGCACCAGATATATGGAAGGTGCCAGGAAGTCTCCAGAAACAGGGGCTAAAGGAGGTGGCTTGAAATCCAAGCTACTGTCCCAAGACCCAAGGAAGCAAGAGTTCTTGCTTCTGCATCTCTACCTGCTCTATAAGAGCACAGCCCCAGCAGGGCATGGGCACATACAGCACTCAGGGAAGCAGAGGCAGGTGAATCTCTATGAGTTTGAGGGCAGGCTTGTCTACATAGCGAATTCCAGGCCAGCTACATAGTAAGACTTCATCTTCAAAAAATAATGGAGAAATGCTCTTCCAGAGGACCTGGGTTATATTCCCAGCACCTACATGGCTCACAACTGTCTGTAACTCCAGTTCCAGAGCATCCAAGGCCCTCTTTTGGACTCTCTGGGCACCAAGCACACATGTGGTGCACAGACATACATGTAGGTGAAACACCCATATACATAAGACAATAAACAAAAAAAAAAAAAATCACAATTCTGGGGAGACCAAGCTCTGGCCCTGGACCACGAAAGACAAGCTCAGTGTCAGGCACATTTTCTGTCCTTTCAAACTTCAGGGTCCACAATGATTCAACAGGGAAGGGAAAACAGCTACTACGGGGGGAGACCCAGGTGACAGAGACCTAAGAACTCTCCAATTCTTTGTAGAGGCCAACATGACATCACAAAAAACCCGTGGACAGGACACACCTGTGCTCACAGAGGGCTATGAGGAAGTCCCTCTCTGGCCTCCTGACTCACTTTCCCTACCAGGGCTGCGAGAGCACAGGCACGCCTACTGGGACAGTAAACAAGGGACTGTACAGGCTCCTGGGAAGAGGTCAAGAGGTCAAGAATGCAGACTCAGGAGGCATTCTGGTGGCTCCAACTGTCTCAGCTGTGCATGCTTGACCAGGTTGTTACATATCTCTATGCCCCAGGTTCTAGGACTGGGATACTCAACTCTATAAGCTTGAGGCTCATATGTGTGTCGTCAGGAGAAACACTCAGGACAGCGCCAGCAATACACTGAGATCCTCCTCCCCCCATCTTCTAAACAATTCTACATTCAAAGATCTTCCCCACAGAAACAGGCAGCTGAGGGGTTTGCCTTCATCCCATCTGGCAGTACCCAACCAGGTAGTACCATGAAGACTGTGCAGTGGACAACCTGCCCAACCATCTGGGTACACATGACACCCCAACTCAAGAAGCCCTCTCCTACCCTTGCCCATTATGCTAGTTGTTCTCAAGGACTGAGGCCTGGGGCGTGCAGTGGGGATCACGGCACTTACGGCTGCAGTTACGGCTGCTGGGGTCCAGCGTGTAGTGCGAAGCACAGCCACAGCGGTGGCCTCCAGGGATGGCAAGGCACAGCTGCCCACACTGGCCATTGCTGTGCACGCAGTCATTGAGGCCATCCTGACGGGAGGAGTGGAACACCAGGATGTCCATGACGAAGTCCAGGTGGCCCTGGATGAGGGTGCGGTTCTGCCCGCTGGTCTTGTCAGCACGCTCAATACTATGCAGGTTCCAGTCAGTCCAGTAGATGTAATCGCTGTACTGTGTCAGGCCAAAGGGGTAGGGCAGATCATCGGCTATCACCATGCGCTCCTGACCTGCGTGGGGACACAATACATAGGTCAGCAAGAGAGCTGTCAGGCCAATGAGCTCGGGGAGCTTCTAGGAGAGTCGAGCCAACCTTGATTTCCAGGAATCTCAGCCACACAGAGAAGCCTGAGCAGCTTCATGAATTGGGCTGGTTGTCCACCTAAGCAGCAAGCCCTGCCAGCGTCTTCAGGGAGAAACCCATGCATCAGCCAAAGGACACTCACGGAATTGCTTTCAGCAGAGAGTAACTTGGTTTCTTTGTTTATTCTGACTGTTTCAGTGCTGTAGCCTAGGCAGCCAGAATTCACTATGTAGCCTGGGCTGGCTTCACACTAACAATGATCCTCTTGCTTCAGCCTGCCAACTGTTATGATTCCAGGAATGAATCAGCATACCTGGCTCCGTTTTATTTAAACGAGCACACGGGCCATTTATACCTGGTTCTCAGAGTCACACAGCTACAGTGCTCCTGTGGAGACTCAGAGCAACGGGAAAGGAAGGACAGATGTCTGAGATCCTGCAGAGAAAGCCCGGCCCTCCCAAGAGTAGAACGGCACAGAGAGGACTGAGCAGATCTCTCTTCCTGTACTACCTGTTAACAAGGGGCTCAGCACACTGGTGCACACAACACACGACAGGCATGAGGCCACGTGTCAGGGAGAGGCAGGGAACAGACCTGGCAGAGCAGAGAGGGATAGCACAAGGTTCTAGGAAGGAAGGAGCCTACAGGTAGGTTCCCAGAGCCCCCGGACCAGTTGTAGGTCCAGCCCCACACAACTATGTTTTACAGCCTGTAGGCGGCAAGTCCCTATCTCCTCATGTGTTCTAGTCATGGTACAAATTGTACCAACAAAAATAAGTTTGCAATATGAGGACATGTTTGTCACATCACAAGAAGAAAATTGTATGTAGTATAGCTTAAAGCAACGTTAGCTTCAAAAACAATTCTTGCCAGTCTGGCGGTGGTGACACACACTTTTAATCCCAGCACTTATGAGGCAGAGGCAGATGGATCTCTGTGAGTTCGAAGCTAGCCTGGTCTATGGAGCTAGTTCTAAGGCTGCCACAGGGGCACACAACACAGAAACCTTGTCTCAAAACAAAACAAAAAATTGACAATGAGAACAATAAAAACCAGTTCTCTGTCCATCCATCCATCTGGTCTTGTGTAGCCCAGGTTAGACTCAAATTCAGTATGTAACCAAGGATGACCTTAACCTTCTGATCCTCCTACCCGCACCTCGTGAGCTGGGATTACAGGCTACACTACCATGCCTAGTTTATATGGTACGGGTGATAGGGACTGAACCCAGGGGTTTCAAGCATGCTCGGCAAGCACCTACTAACTGAGCTACATTTCCAGCCAAAAATTATTTCTAAAAAGCAAAAAATGTACAAAATATTCAGGTTCTCAAAATGAATATCATGATTAGGAAGGTGTATGGCCACAGAGGAGGAGCTTACACTACTGGGTGGTATTGGCTGAATCTGGCCCTGCTGAGCTCCAAAGTTCTTTTGCTGGGTGATTTCAGGCAAGTCCTATGACATTATCCAGGCTCAGTTTCCCCACCAATAAAAAGGGCTACCACAGGGGTTGGAGAGATGGCTCAGTGGTTAAGAGCATTGCCTGCTCTTCCAAAGGTCCAGAGTTCAATTCCCAGCAACCACATGGTGGCTCACAACCATCTGTAAT
>NC_022015.1:38309459-38311959 GCF_000317375.1 Microtus ochrogaster
GGGGCTACCACGTGGTAGAGGGTGGTATACCAGTCCTAGTTCAGGTGTTGGCTGCGACTTGGAACCTAGAAAGCCTTTCCCAACACTACGGCAAGGGTACCAGGGCTAGACGAAGATAGATATACCCCAGGAAAGGGGAGAAGGCTTGTGGCTGTGTCCATGCCTTTGTAATGCCAAGTGGCTCACAGACTAGTACAGACTCACATGTAAGGAAAGGGAAGCCAGAGCCCTGCCACTCAGCCCTCACCCAGCATGTTGGAAGACTCGATCATGTTCGTGTCCAGGTCAGTCCAGTACAGTCGCTGGTCAGCGTAGTCAATGGTGAGGTCATTGGCCCGACCAACTTTGTCTACCAGTGTCATGCAATTGGTCCCATCCATGAAGGCTCGCACGATCCTTGGCTTGCCGCCCCACTCGGTCCAATAGATGTAGCTGGAAGGTACCAAGAGAGAGGAGATAGGCAGGGCTCAGGTGAGTTGTGGTTTGGGACAGAGAGTAGCCACCAACTCCTAGACTCAACCCTCCTGCCCTGGTGGAATTCGGTCAGTGACATCTCCCCAGGAAGTAAGAATGAGCCAGATGTAGGTGAGCTTGTACCACAGCTCTGGCTCTCTCTAGGGGCAAGCAGAGGAAGCCATCAGACAAGACTGTCCAAGCAGGCAACATATCTTAACTAAGCCAGCTGTGTGTGTCAATCAAGAGATGTGGGCATATTCAGATAGATGGCCCTTTCTTTCACACAGCGAGAAAACTGACCAGGGCTGACGCAGCACAGAAGAGGTCCCCCTCTTCCTCTGCACATCTGAGAAGAAGGCTCACAATCTCATTCTAAGGTTTGGAAGATTTTCTTGGCCTTTGCTGGACCTTTTTCTTCATCCTGCCATTATAGCTAACAACATATGTCCCAGGAGGGGGCAGGATTCAGTTGCTCCTCATGACCACATGGATGCTCTATATGTGCCTGGCACTAAAAAGGGATAACTGGGACCGGATGAAACTGCACTTGGCCACCAAGCCTCAGCTTCCAGGGTGGAACTAGCTCTTGGGAGGGGGGATCCTAGGCCAAGGCCCAGGGGCTTGTAAGCCACCATTTCTGAACACCCCTAAATCCAAGTGCCTCAAGGCCAGCTCTGAGAGGCAGTCTGGTCACCATTTCAGAAAGGAGGCCTGAGATGCATCAGTTGGCTCAACCTGATCTAACTGGCCACGGGACATTAGCTTCTCTGAGCCATATGTGTGTGTGTGAGTGTGTGTGTGTGTTTGCATGTGTACCCAGAGGCTAACACTGAGTGTCTTCCTCAATCATCTTCTATCATATTTTGAGTCAAGGTCTCTCACTGAGCCTGGAGCTTGCCCATTTGGCTAGCTGCACTGGCTAGCCAGCAAACCTGAGACTCTGCCTGTTCCTGGCTTGTCAGTGTTTGTGATAGAAGCCAGGCTGCACCTGCCTTTTTACATTAGTTCTGGGGATCCAACTCAGAACCCCATGCAAATACTTTACCAATGGAGTTGTCTCCTAGTTCCCTCTGAGTCAGTTTCTGTGTGTAAATTCCCAAATGACACTTAAGACAGGCCATGAAAGCAGTCAGAGTTCAGTGACTGACAGCAGATTCAACACTGGCCTGTTTCCCCTCTAAGAATAAGAAAGACAATCTTGCAGGGTCCCTGCCAGTGCTGGCATCTTCAAGGCTAATGTCAGACAGTATAACTGTCAGCACAGAGTGATAGGTGGAGCCAGTGACTTCGATGCAGAGGGAGGGCCCTGGATCATGTGACAAACAAAAGCAATGCTTACCCTTTAGTAGGATCCAGAGCCAGAGACCTGGGGTTGTCAAGGTCTTTCCATACAAGCACCTGCCGGAACTGCCCATCCAGCCGGGCCACCTCAATCCTGTTGGTCCCTGTGTCAGCCCAATAGAGGTTCTTGCCCATCCAGTCCACGGCCATTCCTTCAGGGTAGTCAAGGCCAAACTCGATCACATGCTCCACCGAGCTCCCATTCATGAAGGCTCGGCTGATAGTCTGGGAGGGGGAGGATGGAAAAAGCCATGTTAGGATCCGGCATCTTTTGCAGATTTCAACCAGGAGACAGCAGAGTCTCCAGACAGATGAATGAAATGCAGGAAGACGACCTTTGCAGAAAAAGCAACTTGGATGTTTGTGCATGTCCGTGTGTGATTTTACACGTATCCTGAGTCTTGAAAACACTCCACCCAGTAATTATACTTGAATCTAGGAATGGATAAAAATATAAAAGACTGGAACTGAAGAGACAGTTCAGCGGTTACAAGCACTTGCTGCTCAACCATGAGAACCAGAGTTCAGGTGCTGGTACCTACAACAGCTCCACAAAGACTTGTAACTACTTCAGAGGGATCCGACCCCTCTTCTGGCCTCTGTGGGCACACATATGCTCATCCAGTCACAGAGATAAACACATACATAAGTAAAATAAAATCTTATATATATGTATGTATATGGCAAAGAACTTTTCAAACAA
>NC_022015.1:38314459-38321881 GCF_000317375.1 Microtus ochrogaster
GCCTCTTTGACACCTGTGAGAGGGATGGCCACATCGTTGTTGTTCGTCTCCAGAGAGATCCTGTGGATGGTGGCTCTGCTGGTGAAGACCAGGAAGGCCTCAGGGACGATGCACGTCTTCATGTCACTCAACAGCTCCAGGCCGATGGGGCAGCCGCACTTGGTGGCCCGAGGGGTGTAGAAGCACAGATGGCTGCACCCTCCGTTGCCATCTGCACAGGGGTTGGTTCCTGTGAGGCAAATACACAGCTCTAGACTGGTCCAACGAGAGGGGCACCCAGTTCACAGATGTGTGTGACTGTAATCCTGCCACCCACCCAAAGGGGACATGGAAGGAGAAGTGGGAAAAAGCCTGGGTGGTGGCAGCCAAAGCCCGCCCTCGTGTGGTTAGCTGGAGTGACAAGGCAACAGGGCCCTCCATCACCAGGCATCGGTCCCAGGAGGTGGCCCGGCCTGACTACGAGCCCACTGAGGAGCGATGGTGCACATCTGCAGCTCCTCAGCTCGGACCCTGCTTATTGTTCCCTGACTCACGGACGCCCCCCGGCAACCTATAAAACTCAGGTTTGCCATGGATAGCCACGGCATGCATTTTTACCAAAGCAGACAGCAAGTGTCATGCTCACTTATTTTGGGCCAGCCTGTTACTTCACTCTGTTTCTGAATTGCTGCTGGAAGGAACTTAGTGTTAGGAATTTAAGCTAAAAAAGAATCTTCTTCCCTTTATCAAGATGGGGGGTGGGGCAGAGAGAAAGGCAGGCCTAACTGCTGAGTTTCCTCTGCAGCCCAGGGAGGCCTGCTTTAGTCCTATCTTCCTCCCCACAGGCACAGGTGGGCCTGGCCTTCTGTGGCCTGTGCATTTCCACAGCAGGAGGGAACAGACCCCTGCTCTGTGGAACAGGCTCTGGTCCCCACCTGGATGTCACTGTCTGAGTGGCACTTATGGACTTGAACTTGGAGTCCTTAGAAACCCAGCCCAACAAGCCAAATAAAGTTCTCCTAAGTGAAGTGAACTCCTTGACCATTCTGCCATTTGGGTAAAAAGTATGTTTGAGAGCCAGCCCAGCTCAGCCACAGGGCAAGACAGATACAGAGAGCCCCGGATTTAAGCACCTGCTACTCATGTGGTCTTCTCTGTCTCCAGTGTTCACGGGGCGGGAACAAGGACTAACATAGAGTTGGCCTTAGGCACGGAAGTTCTCACCAGGGCTGACATATATTGTCCACCATCTAATCCTTGACCACTACCTGTACTGTATCCTTGAGCAACATGCCAACCTATCTGCTCTATTATCCTTAGCCAGATACAGTCACCATGTCCTGTCCTGCCCATCCTTAGAGAAGGATACCCTCTTGGACACCCAGGTCTGAACCTGCCACCTCTCCTGGTACCAATTGGCCAAGCCCAGCCATGACTCAGAGCTTTCCAGCACTCACCGACAACCTTGGCCACATTCACTGCTTTGAGTCCCATCAGGTCGGGCAACTGATCGATGATGACATCCCGGCTGGCCTTGACCTTGTGTACCCTCTCAATACTGCGTCGCTGCCAGTCGGTCCAGTAGATGAAGTCCCCCAGCAATGTGAACCCAAAAATATGTGGGAGCTTGTCCTCTAGCAGGGTCCGCCTCTTTGTCCCATCCATGTTGATCACCTGTTCGTTGACAGATACACGGCATAAACAGAGACTGCTCATTGGTTTCCCAGCCGCTCAGACCCAAATAATCACAAGGAATCTATATTAGTTATAACACTCTTTGGCCAATACCTTAGGCGTATTCCTGGCTAACTCTTATATCTTAAATTAACCCATTTTTATTAATGTGCATATAATCACAAGGCTGTGGCTTACCAGCATCTCTCTCCTATGGCAGCTACATGGTGTCTCCCTGACTCTGCCTACTCGCTCTATATCTCTATTTGGATTTCCCATCTGGCTTTACTCTGCTAAGTATTGGATGAAACAGCTTTATTCTTCAACCAATAAAAGGCAACACATATACAGAAGGGCATCCCACATCATATGGGTCTGAATAGGCAGGGAATGTACCATGAGCCAATATGGGGCCTGCCTCAGGCTTGAGCTGCCCTGGAGCCTCTACTGCATGAGCACCTAGCCAGGTGCCATGAGAAGCCAGGTGTTACAGGACAAATGTCACTTCCCACATCCTTGGCCAATGGAGTGGAGGCTGCTCCTGCAGCCTCCCTAACCTGGGTTTGGATGTTGTGAACAGGCAAAATGAATCCTCTCCCTAAGAGCTGATGAGGCATGCCCTGGGGCCTGGAGCACCACGGAGAGGAGCTCAGAGCAGGATGAGCACTTTAGGAAGGATCCCTGGGACCCAATAGCAATGACTGCTACATGTGCAGGGGTGGGCATGCAAAACAACTTCAAAGGGCCAGGCCGCCCCACAACCTGGACAGGTTCGTCCCTCTTGGGCACCTCTAGTTATAAACCTAACCCCACAGGTCTACGGTACTTTCCTTCAATGTCTGACATGGAAGAGCCAAGTCTTCTTCTGGAAAAGGTTTGCTGATTAAACCAAACACTAAGACTGGAGGTGTGGCTCAGCTGGTGGAGGGCATACCTGGCATACATGAAGCCCTGAGTTTGATCCCCATAAACTAGGCTTGGTAAGGCACACTGACAATCCTAGCACTCAAGAGGTAGAAGAAAGGTAAGGAGTTCAAGAACACTCTCAGCTACATGGTCATGAGACCCAGTCTGTTTGTTACTGTTTTTAAAAGTCACTGGATAAGTGGGACTCTAGTGATCCACAAAGACCAGCAGCGGTAGTGGCAACATCCCAGGCTCAGGGATCTCAGGACAGGATGATGAAACACACCAGGTAATTACAGGCAAGCCTTGGCTGGCCTCTTCTTGCTCATCAGGAAAGCAGGCAGCCAGCACTGCAAGGCAGGCTGAGCAGGGACACTGAACCATTACAGTTCAGCAGCAAGAGCGCTAAGTGCTAATTCAGCAGGGATGACGGTGCAGTTCCAGTGCCCACACTGGGGACCCTCCCTACTCTACCCATGGAGACCAGCGTCCTTGCATGAGTCCTTGAAACCCTTGGGCCTCAGTTTCCACCTGCAGCAGGAGACTAGACTAATCAATCAGTTGCTAGCCCACCCTGGAAATATAATAAGACAAAGGACCAAAGCTGGGTTCCTATCTAAAGCCATTCAGGACGACTTGGAGACCAGCAGAGCTGCTGTGGGAACCAGGCAGGGGCAAAGGCAGCTGTTTGTTTGGGGGTATCTCAGCTGGAGACTGCAGGAAGGGCTGAACTCTCTGGCTCAGTGATGTCAGCTGAGCAGTAGAGGGCAGTCAGCTTCAGCTCACAAGAACAGAGTTAATTCTTTTGTTTTGTTTTTTTAGAGAGTTTTCTGTGTAGCCCTGGCTGTCCTGGAACTTGATCTGTAAACCAGGCTGGCCTTGAACTCACAGAGAACTGCCTACCTCTGCCCCCCACATGCTGGGATTAAAAGTGTGAGCCACCACAGCCAGACCCGAGTTCATTCTTATATTTCCATGACAAGACAGAGATGGCAGGGCTCCGGGTGACCTACCTAGGGCCCGTGCAATTCCTCAGTACAGTCCAATCAGGGGCTGGGAAGGGACTGATGATGCCAGAAAGAAAATCATCTGAACAAAGAAATCTACCAGAAGCCAGGCGATGGTGGCGCACGCCTTTAATCCCAGCACTCGGGAGGCAGAGGCAGGCGGATCTGGTCTACAGAGCTAGTTCCAGGACAGGCTCCAAAGCCACAGAGAAACCCTGTCTCGAAAAAGCAAAAAAAAAAAACAAAAACAAAAACAAAAAAAAAACAAACAAAAACAAAAGAAAAACAAAAGAAATCTACCAGAGGTCAGCATTATCTCTCGTGTCTTCTCTATTTCTCTCGGTCTCTGTTGTATGTGCAAGCATGTGCGTGTGCCATGGTGTCAGTGTGGAAGTTAGGACCATCTTCAGGAGCCAGTTCTCACCTTCCATCAGGTGGGTTCTAAGGCTTTCACAGGCTTGGTAACAGGTACCCTTACCTGCTGAGCCTCCTTGCCAGTTCCTCGCTCTATTCATTCTTCCTTCCTTCCTTCCTTCTTTACTACCCTTCTTTCTTGAGATCTCATAAAGCCCAGACTTGCCTCAGGTTCACTACTTCTGATCATCCTGCCTCTGCCTCCCTAATGCTGGAATTACAGGTATACACTACCATGTTTAGTTAATATCATCATGCTTTGGGATGGAACTCAGGGCCTCATGCGTGCTAGACAAGCATCCTACCAACTATACTGGTATTGATCTATATCCCTAGCCCAATTTATACAATTAACTTTGAGCACGTAACAGTAACTGCAGTAGAGCATACTCTTCCTGGATCCACTGGAGTGGTGAAAGCAGCCCGCACAGACACCAGGAAACAGGGTAGTGGATGCCAGATGGCTCAGCCTTGGCTCCTACTCCCTGGTTTCCCTGAAGCAAAATGAGCTTTCCTGACCAGGTCAAGCCACACCCAGGGTGAGGATCGGGGCTGGCATAGAGACAGAGCCTCCCCATGACAGAGGAACCACACCCCGTGGCATCCCTTGGTAAAGAATACAGGCCCTTCTAGATCTGGAAGGAAATGAAATTGGCAATAAGCAGTTCTTACCTGCTCTAATGTGTGGAAATAGAAATTACAGAAATGTCCTACAGTGGCAGGGGGCGGGGGCTGTCTTCCTCTGTAGTTCTGGCTAGCCTGGAACTTACTATGTAGACTAGGCTGGTCTCAAACTCACAGAGATCTACTTGTCTCTGTCTAGGATTACAGCAATGCATTGCTACACCCAGCATGTGCAAATGTTTTACACCTGTGCCTCATATGCATGCAGTTCCTGTGTTAGCCAGAAGAGGTCGCCACGTCCCTGGAACTAGTAGTCACAGATGCCTGTGTGTAAATCACACTTTAAATGCCATCTGACCAGCAATTCTCCCAGACACACACTCAAGGGAAGGCAGAAGTGGCATTCAGACAAACAGGTGTCCACAGATATCCACAGAAGTCTCTCCTGACAGATGGACAGGAGGGGAGGAAGGACTGGTGAGAGGACCTGCAATGCCCACCACACACTGGCATGCAACCTGTTACAAAAGAGGAAGACGTGTTTGTGCAGGGGACAGCACGGAGCCTGAATACATTATGCTCCCAACAAAGTCAGACTTAAAAGGCTATTTTAGACTGGAGGGGTCTAGTCACAGGAAATAAAGCCAAGAAATCAATCACAGAGACAGAGGGTGAGGAGTGTCCCAGGAGCTGAGGGACCAGAAGCTCAAGGAGGGACTTATGACCTGCACGGGCTTGGCCGTCCAGCCGAAGAAGTATTCTGAAAGGGAACAGCAGTGATCACCACACAGTACTGAGCACACCGAAGGCCACTCTGCTGGGAGCACACAGAGCATCAGCTATGTCGTCCATCTGTGGGTGCCATGTAACCCTGGCATGCTCCCATTGGCAACTACAGTATCAAAGATGAAGCCTTCTCAGCCGCATTGGAGGAAGAGACTGTCTCTGGCTCACTGGCCCAGGAGACAGGCATTTTCAAACTCTTTTTGGCAAAATAAAAAGACGGTTTCTTTTAAAGAAAAAGAGATTATCAATAGGAAAATCTGAGAGAAACAGTTATCAGGCAGCTGGGTTTCCAAAGAGAGGGGCATCTCTCATCCAACCCTGAGCTCATGCCACCCACATCGCTGAGGACCCCTGCTCCCCTAGAAACAAAGTTTAAGATACAGCCTCCTCTAGCTCCTACCATCTCCTGGAAGCCACCCAGCCCAGGCCTCTCCAGGAGCCATAAGGAGAGTACCCTCAGTGGTGACCCCTACTCACAAGGAGCCACAAGAAGATACCAGAAAAAGCAGGAAAGTGTCCGCCCCGAGGAGGCGCACCAAGCAAGGTAAAAGAATTGCTTATGATGCTGACAGGGTTACCCATCCAAAGTACCCCAAGGGGTGCTGCATGATGCACAGGTATTGATGAGCAAGACGGCTGCTCTGGGAGGCTGTGCAGCTGTGCAGCCCCCCTTTTCCAGCTGCTGTGGTGCCGCCCACCACAGTAGAGCAGCTACTGGCTCCAGTACAGCCTTACATCTTAAGACGCATAGAGGACACCAGAGAACTGTTGGGGAATATTATTTTAAGGTGTGTGACATTAGTTTATGCTGCATTTGTTTAACTCTGTAAAGCTGTGAATATGGGTTTTGTTTTGTTTTGTTTGGCCTGTCTAAAACACGTGATGGCCCTAATAAAGAGCTGAATAGCGAAGAGCGAGGCAGGAGCAAGAATACGCAGGGCTGGCAGACCGAGAGGAAGAGAGGATAAACAGAAGGAGAAATGAGGCATGGAAGAGCAAGAGAACAAGGAGAGGAGGACGTCAGGGCCAGCCACCCAGCCACCCAGGCACCCAGGCACCCAGGCACCCAGCCACCCAGCCAGCCACAGAGTAAGAGTAAAGGTAAGATGTACAGAAGGAAAGGAAAAAGCCCAGAGGCGAAAGGTCATTGGGATAATTTAAGAAAAGCTGACAAGGAACAAGCCAAGCTAAGGCAGGGCATTCATAACTAAGAATAAGCGTCTGTGAGTGAATTTATTCGGGAGCTGGGTGGCGGGCCCCTCAAAAAAGACTAAAAAGCCAAAAAAGTAAAACACCACACTACAGATGACCAGCATTTCTGGTTGTTTTGTTTTTTTGGTTTTTCGAGACAGGGTTTCTCTGTGGCCTTGGAGCCTGTCCTGGAACTAGCTCTGTAGACCAGGCTGGTCTCGAACTCACAGAGATCCACCTGCCTCTGCCTCCCAAGTGCTGGGATTAAAGGCATGCGCCACCATCGCCTGGCCTAGTTGTTTTGTTTCGAGACAGGGTTCCACTTTGTAGCCCAAGCAGACCTAGGATTCACCATGTAACTCAGGTTGACCTCAAATTTATACCAATCCTCCTGCCTCCTCCTTCGAAGCCAGCACAGACCTCCGTAGACTGACAGAACAAATCACCAGAAACCATTTTTTAAGCACTTGCATATTTAACTTTTAAGACTTTTTTTACTTTGTGTGTGTGAGGCAGGGAGGACACAAGTGGCACAGATCATATGTGGAGGTCAAGACACAACTTGCAGAAGTCGGTTCTCTTCCTCCTGCACGTGGGTTCCAAGAATGGAACTCATAGGGTCAGGCCTGGCAGCAGCTACTTTCCCCAATGAACCATCACATCAGCCAGCCCCCAGCCCCATAAACATTTTGTTTTTGAAATGGACTCACTATGCCTCCCTAGCCAGCCTGGAACTCACTATATAGACTAGGCTGGTCTCACTCTCACAGAGATCCACCCATCTGCCTCTGTTTTCCACGTGCTGGAATTAAAGACATGTGCAACCACAGCCATTTTGTTT
>NC_022015.1:38322056-38331195 GCF_000317375.1 Microtus ochrogaster
GCTAACCACAGCCATTTTGGTTTGATTTTATTTATATTTTTTGACAGGTCTCTAATATTCCAGGAGCTCAAACTCACTGTGCAGTAAAGGATGACCTGAACTCCTGAGCCTCCTGCCTCCATCTCCTGAGAGCTCAGATATAAATACGTGCTGCCATGCCCCATGTGTGCGGTGCTGGGAATTGAACCCAGGGCTCTGCACATGCTGGGTAAACACTCTACCAACTGAGCCACAAACCAAACCCACCATAAGTTATTTCTTTGCAGATTCCATTCGGCTACATAACAGGACACAGCTATCTACTGATATCTATGGCAAACACATGGGACGGGTTGCAGGGTGTCCAAGCTTGGCCTCTGCATGAAACTTTGAGCTCAGGAACAACAAAGGAGAGTCTGGTCACATGCTACCCTATATGGAGTATGCGTCCTCAGGCACACCTTCACCCCACAGGCTTCACTCACCTCGATTTTATCGGTCTTGGCATCCCCCCAGTACAGCTTGCCCTCCTGCAGATCCAGAGCCAATCCATTGGGCCACCCAAGGGAGGTGTTCACCAGGACATGCCGATCTCGCCCATCCAGGTTGGCACATTCGATTTTGGGGTTCTCCCCCCAATCTGTCCAGTACATGAGGCTAGGGAAAAAGCAAATGACCATGGTGGTGTCTGTTCTGTCCCTGCTGCACCCCAATTCTGAGGGCCACACCTCCCCCAGACTGCTGGCCAACACAGCCTAAGCTTGGTGGGAACATCAGGACACCCCCACAGCACAGGGCGGTACTGGGCTCCCAGGGGCGGCAGGTTCCATTTCCTCCCATAGGAGAGCTCTGGAAGTGACCCTGCAGAGGGCCTGGGGCAGCCTTATCCATGACCTATTTGCTAGAGGCCAGAACATCAGGAAGGAGGGCAACAGGAAGCCTTCTATGAATGGTAGCAAAGCTCCATATACTCAGGATGTGAGACGTGTGCTCAACCCAAGGAAAAAGCTGAAGGGCAGCAGAGGGCAGAGTTTTTTTGGTTTTGTTTTTTTTGTTTTGTTTTGATTTTTGGTTTTTTGAGACAGGGTTCTTTGTGTAACCTTGGCTGTTTTAGAACTAGTTCTATAGACCAGGCAGGCCTTGAGATCTGCCTGTTCAGAGAGATCTGCCTGCCCCTGCCTCCTGAGTGCTGGGATTAAAGGCATGCAACATCACTACCTAGTGAGGACAGAAGTTTTAACGCAACAAAATCCAGGCCACTCTGGTCTGAGAATATAGCCTTGTCTCCTGCCACCTCTGACCATCCTCCTGTTCCCCCTGTCTGAAATACTATTCCCTAGACCTGGGATCAAACACACGTCATTGGCTGTCCCATTTCCCTGGATCCTTTGGCTCAGATGTCACAGGTGGGTAAAGACCTTGGCATCTGCTTCCCGCTCAGTTCACATAGGAGAACACTGTAACCCATGGGACTGTGACCTCACTGAGTTCATGGTGGTATACTGGAGTAGATCCTAAGCTCCTGACCCATCATCTGAGCCGACCACCACCAGACCCCTGCTTCCTCACCCCGAGAGATCCAGTTACCCCACTGCTCCCTGTATCCATCCTATTTGGGAACAACACTGCGCTTTGGTCACTACCGCAGAGCAAATTCTTCTGCCAATTACTGGGCCCAGGGTCACTGAAGGACTACTTTAGCCTCAAACCTTCCCCCACACTCCATCATCGGCCGCTGGCCCCAAGGCCCTTCTACCCACCTGCTCTGGGCCTCCACACATAACCCCTCCATCCTCTCCGACTTACAAGGCCCCACAGATAGACAGGATCCAGCTCTGGCACCAGAACCTGTAGGCATCTGCAGGATCTGCTATGCTCTGGTTCCTCACCACGAAAGGGAAAAACACACTTGGTGCTCACAGCGATCAGAAGCCCACAGCCACCACACTAGACCAGCCCGACTTTTAGACAGGTTCACACCCTGCACTAAGTAGACTCTCCCTGGCTCCACCCCAACATCGGAGCTCCATAGCACCCTCCCCATCAAGGTCTGCTTGGTTAACGTTCTCGCTCAGGAATCCCCTTCCCCACCAGGCACAGACGCTGGAGTCTCAGAGGCTCTGTCCTAGCCATGTGCACCAGACATTTACATGGGTTTCTGGAGGTCCAAACTCTTACCCTCGTATCTGCATAGCAAGCACTTACCTGCTGAACAATCCTCTGAGCTGCATCCCAGTTCCCTGGGGTTTTTTGTTTTTTAATGTGGATTCTAGGGACCAACTTGGGTCCTTATGCTTACGAGGCAAGACTCTTACCAACCAAACCTTCACCCAGCCCTCCAGGGTTTCTCACCCACTACCTGATGGCCCGTGCCCAAGCTCTCAAAGTCAAAGAGCAGCTGCATCAGCAGCACTGGGAGCTTGTCCAAGAAATGTTCTTTTCAAACTCGCCCCGCTCACTGACTCAGAACTCTGCATATTAGTAAGCACATCTCAGGGGGACTGGGGTAGAAGGGAACACCCCATAGCCCACCTGCAGTCCCAGCCTTACCCCATCACAGGGTGCAACACAATGGCCCGAGGTTCGTCCAGGTCCTCAGATACCAGGATCTTTCGAGAGGTGCCATTGAGGCGAGTCACTTCGATTCGGTCAGTGCCTGTATCTGTCCAGTAGAGGTTCCGGGCAACCCAGTCCACAGCAATGCCATCGGGGTCATTGATCTCAGTGTTCACAAGTGTCTGTGCGCCTGACCCATCCAGATACGCCCTGCGGATAGCCCGCACCTCATCATCTGTCCAGTACACGTAGCCCTCCAGCGGGTCATAGTCGATGGCAATGGCATGCCGGATGTCGCCCACCTGCAGCACTATGTCTGTGAAGTCAGGCGTATCCAGAGAGATCCTTCTCAGGTCCGTCCTCCGGGCCAGCAGCAGCACTTCCTCAGCCCCTGTGGAGACATAAGCAGTGAGGTCAGAGGTCAGTCGCTGTGGCTGAGGCAGCACAAGAGCCTGGACTTCCAGTGGGGCCAGCCAGGCCCCTAGACCACAATAGCAACTGAGGGGCTTCTGTCTTACAGAAGATAACGCAGAAGAACTGAGAGGTTGAATAGTCAGCCTGAAGCCCTCTAGGCAGGCCACCCATCTGCCTTCCACCAGTGTGAGAGCTGTTTTTGCCAGCCCTCTAGTCCCTCTCCTGACCACAAGTCTGCCTCTGTTAAAAACAAACAAACAAACAAGCAAACAAACAAACAAGCCTACTGGAAGCACAGGGCTCCAGACCTGAACTGCCACTCCTATTCTTCTCTTCTATCCACCTACACAGCTTCCAGCAGGCGCCCCGTCTTGTTCAGGCACCCAGTTCCCAGCCAGGGACAGGAATCTGTATCAAGTCACCTGCACCCAGTTCTGACATACACAGTGCTGGGGTGGAGGGAGCCTGGCTCTGAAGTGCAGGCATGGCCCTGGACACCCGCTGCACAAGCACTGTCACAGAAGTAAGCCCACTCGACACACCTGGCAACTGAGGGAGAAATGAAAGGCAGCCCCAGAGCCAGGCATTGCCTCCCCCGATCCCAGCCCAACCCCACAAGTTCCTCCCACTGTGGCCTCTGCAGAGCAAGGTCTATAGATGGGGCTGCCGCAGGAGACAAGCAAGGAACACACTTCCAGGATTATCTCAGGGCCACTGTAAGCTGTCAAAGTCAGCTCAGCACTAGACACGAGAACCTGTGGAACCCAGGCCTTCCTAGCTGCTGCTTACACTTTGTGGCCTTGGGCTCCATGCAGAGAGCCTCAGGTCTATTAGGAGAGCCCTCACAAATCTCCTTCCTGATGTGAGCTAATGCCAGGCTCTGCAGCCCCAGGAATACCATCACTAACCAATCTGGCTACTTGGTGAGGCTCAGACCTTACAGCTAGGCTTGGGGGTCAAGTGGCTGCTAGAGTCTCTTCTGAACCAACAGCATGCCGCACCCTCACATGCTCCGCTCCAATCCCCAGGGCCTGAGTTGAAACCACACCTTAAGAGTCAATACAACGAGGAGGGAAGTTGGAGAGATAGCTCAGAGGTTAAGAGCACTGACTGCTCTTGCAGAAGATCTGGGTTCAATTCCCAGCACCCACATGGCAGCTCACAACTGTCTGTAACTCTAAGATCTGTCCCCCTCATGTAGACATACGTGCAGGCAAAACATCAATGCACATAAAGTAAGAATAAATGAATTTTTTTAAAAAAAGAGTCAATACAAAGGCTGGAAAGATGGCTCAGAGCATTGACTACTCTTCCAGAGGACCTGGGTTCAACTCTCAGCAACCACATAGAAGCTTACAACTGTCTGAAAGTCCAGTTCCAGGGATTCTGACGCTCACACAGACATGCATGGAGGAAAAACACTAATGCACATTAAAAAAGTAGTAATAATTTTTTAAGACTCACTAGTAAAAGGGTTGTAGTGGTAGTGAACACCTTTAATCACAGCACTTAGAAGGCAGAGGTAAGTGGATCTCTGTGAGCTCCAGGTCAGCTTGGTCTACACAGTGCGTTCCAGGACAGCCAGGGCTACATAGTGAGATACTATATTGGCGGGGGAAGGGGGTGGAGGTCTTAGGACACAGACCTGAGAAAAGGAATGACCTGGGCACCCCAGCACCTGGTACAGAGCAGTGTGGGCATCTGCCTCTGTTTCAACCCTCCAGCAAAGCATCTCAGAGAGATGCCCACAGAGCCTCATGCAGACTTGTGGACCCAAGCATGACCTCAACCATGACACAAATGCCTCCCGATGCTACTTGGGTCAGCGTATAGCTCCCTCCCAGAGTTGTATCACAGCCAGTCATTCCTTCCAGCCCTTACTGTTCTCTAGTATCCACAGAACCAAGAACGTTAGGGCCAAAGATGACTTCCAGCAGCACAGGGCCATACGCCTACAGTTAAGAAGCATTTTGCAGCAGTGACAACAGCTGGGACCTCCCTCACACACCAGCCCCCAAGCCAACAGCCCGGTATCAGTCACGTCTGACCATGTTACTGTCAAATAGCAGAGGGCTGCCTGTACCCATCCTGGCTGGCTCAAGGTCCCTCAGGGTCAGGACACCTGCTTTGATTCCTTCATTAAAGGCAGTAACTACAACAACTTCCTACACAGGGCTGGGGAAACTGAGGCACCAGGTAAAGAAGTGGGGCGAAGTAGCACTTGTGGGAGTCCTTAAAGCCCAACAGCCACAGAGACCCTTGGCCCAAATTCCAGCTGCCTAAGAAAGGTCCGTGTTGGGAAGGAAGGAAAGCGTAACTTGGAATCTCAACTGATTGTCCTCCTCTGGGCTCCATTCCCACATGATCTGCTAACAGCTGACATGTCCTTCACAGCCCAGGTCACACACCACCTTCTGATCTTTTGGGCCTCTGTGGACAGCCTGGCAGGGTACCCAACCCACAAAATCATGGGGACTGGTATAGGCTCTTTCCTGCTACGAACAGGGGTCAAACCTGCATGGAGACACAGTCCTGGAGCAGAACCTACCTGGTGTGAGCATCTGGCAGGGTCCAGTCTCTGGGCTTATTTCTTCACTGGCCAGGTGGCCCTCGAGTCACTTTCTGGCTCTAACACTGAGCCAGATGTCAACTCGATGGATAAGAGAGGTCTGCTTATAGAAGATGCCCAGGAAGGGCCAGGAACGGACGGCCCTAACTGTCAGAGCCTCTGTAAGGGACAGTGTGTGGCAACTGTCCCCTGGATTCACAGTGCTCCCATGGAACACTTCAGAATCAATGATCCCCCGTGGAAACTGACACTTGTTCCCAATACCACATTCGAACCTGTTTTGCTAACCCTGTCCCCGCAATCCTAATGCAGCCACCTATATGAGGATCATCTTCACATTAGGTGTGACTCTGCCATGAAGTATGTATGGTTGAGAAACCTGGTACAGAGATGGCTCAAGGGCCGCGCAGCAGCAAGTGGGAAGATCTCTTGAGCCACCTGAGGAGTGAGTGCAAGAAACTTGTCAGAAGCAACCAATTTGGTCACACCATCAGTATCTACGGGTAGCTAACTACTTTAACATCAGCCTAGACCCACTATAGCAAAGGAAGAGGTGGGAAAAACAGACTCATGAGCCCTTTCACACTCCCAGGGTCACAGAGCAGAGACCACAAAGAGAACAAGACCAAGAAAGAATCAACAATCTCAAACTGTAGCCATGAAATAGAGCAAGGGAGTGGGGAAGGAGAGGAGAGGGGCTGTGGAGGCCTGAGAGGCTGCTCTCTGGCTCAGGAGCCTCTGCCATCCCAGGAAAGAGTCCAGCAGAATGCCCCAAGGACTCCACACGGGCCCTAGCCCTCTGCGAATTAAGTAAATATAAGGTCTTAGAGCACACCCAGGAACAAGGCCGCCTCCCAGTCACCCGAGAAAGACTGTGAATTAAGTCTTGGCGACTACAGCAATAATTCATTGCGGAGCTAACCCTGAGGCTGTTAGTGACTCCATCATGATGAGCAGGAGGTCCTCTGGAACTCCATGGCTGCACAGCAATTTGAGGCATTTTTAGTTCTGCCAAGAAAAATACAGAAACCACAACAGGATGCCCGAGACAGGGCCACATCTCAGCCATGTACCCAAGGTGTGAGGGCTGGGCTCAGTACACAGACTTCTAGGGCTCTGGCCAAGCTCAGGCCAGTAAAGGGCAGCCACAGAGGAGCCTCCCACCAATGTTTGCCAAGGCCGGCGCCCATGGCTGGCCTTTGAGAGGGGTCTTTTAAAGTGAGGTCATAACAAAAACCCTGGTGCTGCAGGCCTGGGGCAGGCCAGGTGGACAACAAACAGCGCCAGCCATAAAGAAGAGGCGTGCCTACTGCTTGGTACCTGCAGAACCAGCAAATGATATTTGATTAGACATCAAGGAAGCAAACCATTTAGAAACAGAAAGTTTGAGCAAAGACTTGTTTTTTACAATTATCTTTCTCCACAGGTGGTAAAGACTGGTCGCAAGGCCCTTTCCTGAAAGTGAAACCTTCCTCTCTCTGTAGTAGGCACTGACAACCCTAGACCTACTGTGTAGACACCTGGCTTCTCGACTTCCTCCAGGAACACACAGGACACAGGAGGAAGCATTCCCACTGCAGGCCAGGTGCCAGACACAGGGTACAGCCTTCACACCCCAACCCGTGATTTTAACGAGTTCAGAAGTCAGGAGTCAGGTGCAGCAGGGCCAACTCTCTCCCTGGGCTCCAAGGGAGGGTCCTTCCTGCCTCCCTCAGCTCTTGGTGTTGCCGGAAATACTTGGCGTTCCTTGGTTCACTGCCAATCACTCTGATTCCTGCCTCCGGCTTCACACAGCTGACTGCCTGTGTGTCTCTATGGCCCTCCTTCTAAGTGGACGTGCTCTGTGGACCACCATCTGCACCGTGCTTCAGCTTCATTGGATTACCTCAAAAGAGGCATGACGTACAAACTAGGTCACACATAGGTGCTGTGGTAGGAAGCTTCAGAAGGAACCCAAGCAGAAGGGACAGCTGGACAAAGGCACAGTGATCACTCGGAAGCAGGGGTGGGCAGCACAGCAGTTAAGTATAAGCTGAGCTCAGAGGCCAGCATGTGCGCTATGGGGGAGGGGAGGTGAATCCCTTGGGCCACACTCTGCTGAGGACCCGCCACACACAGGGCACCAGGCAACTCCAAACCCAGCCTGTCCTTAAGGAAGCCATAAGCAAACAGCACGCTGTGCATGCAATAGCATTCCAACCACAGACACAGACACAGACACAGACAGCAGGACAGACTGCCGCCCTCAAACAAAAGCCTAGAAGGAAACAAGCTAAGCCGGGCGGTGGTGGTGCACGCCTTTAATCCCAGCACTCGGGAGGCAGAGACAGGAGGATCTTTGTGAGTTCGAGGCCAGCCTGGTCTACAAAAGCTAGTTCCAGGACAAGAACTACAAAACTACAAAGAGAAACTCTGTCTCAAAAATAAATAGGAGGAGGAGGAGGAGGAGGAGGAGAAGAACAACAACAACAACAAGAAAACAAGCTCGAAGGGCCACAGGGCTGACCTGGGGTTCTCTAACAAGACTGGCAAATATTTCCCATTAGGGACCAGGGAGGGCAAACATCTCCAGGAAAGAGTCTAGTCACAGGCAGCACTGAAGTGAGAGCTCACGGCTGCGCACAAACAGAATCTCACTTATGAACATTACTGCATGAACTTTGTTATCATCCCGTGTGTCACAGAGCATACTTCTGATTTTCTCATTATCTGTGTAAAAAAGCAAATATCCTGAGCCCTCAAGCTGTAGGGAAACCTTGAGCAAGCCCTGTGGTTTGTGGCTGGGGAGCATTAACCCTTGTAAAAGAAGTAAGAATTGGGGCAAGCGAGATGGCACACTGGGTAAAAAGCTCTTAATAAGCAAGCATAAAGACCTGAGTTCAATTCCTGGACCCCATGCAAATGTGGAAGGAGAGAACAAAGCTGTCCCATGGGTACTGTGGTATACATGGGCACATCCACATACAATAAAACATAAGATAAAATAGAGGCTGGAGAGCTGGTTCAGCAGTTATGAACTCTTGTTGGTCTGTGCTCTGTTCCCAGAACCCACATAGCAGATCACAATGACCAGTAACTCCAGTTCCAGGGGTCCGGATGCTGTCTTCTGGCCTCCATCATCACTGTACACACAGGGCACATACATGCAGGAGAACATTCATACACATAAAATCTTTTAACAGGAGCAAAGATGGGAAGGAAGGGAGGGAGGGAGCGAAAAGGGAGCGGGAAATGGAAAGGGAAGGGGAAGAGAAGGGAGGAAGGAAAGGAAAGCACAGTCAATAACCATGAAAACAAGTAGCTTCCGGTAACACACTGGCTGAGTGGTAGGAAAGCCTATAAAGTCTAGTATGCTGTAGCCTCTGCAAGTGTCACAGCCACTCAGGCTTTCTGGACAGCAGACAGGACCTGCTGCCCCTCTGAGCACAGCTCAGAGCCTGGGGATAGAAGCTACAGTGCACACAGACCCACATACAGTCACCACAGCTCAGGATGACAGCAAAACCCAACCCCAAAGAGGAGAACCTGGCCGGTGATATGGAGCACATCCTTAATCCCAGTACTCAGGAGGCAAAGTCAGACAGTTCTCTGTGAGTTTGAGGCCAGCCTGATATACAGAAT
>NC_022015.1:38331295-38347275 GCF_000317375.1 Microtus ochrogaster
AAAAAGAAAAAAGGAGAACCTGTGAGCAGTCTAGACTGGTGGTTCTCAATCTGTGGACTGAGACCCATTCGGTGGTCAAATGATCCTTTCACAGGGGTCGCATATCAAAATCCTTCATATCAGATATTTACATTATGATTTATAACAGCAAAATTACAGTTACGAAGTAACAATGGAAATAATTTTATGGTTAGGGGTCACAGCAACATGAAGAACTATATTGAAGGGTCACAGCATTAGGAAGGTTGAGAACCACTGCTCTAGATATCCCATAATATACAAGAAGAAAGAGGGGAAGGGAAGAAGGAGGGAAAGAAAGGAGAGAGGGAGGGAGAGAGGGAGGAAGAGGTTAATTTTAAATCACGGATGTCACAGAGGCTCTCTATGGATCAGGAAACACTCTTGGACTATAAGGAGTGAGATGAGTCTGCACACATGGTGAACAAATGTGCACTTGGACTTGAATATACATACATGGAAGAGGTGGAAACCATGCCAGCCAGATGGCTCAGTGGATGAAGGTGCCTGCCACCAAGCCTGGTGACCTGGTACAATCTCCAGGACCCACGCGGTAGAGAGAACCAACTCCTCTGAATCATCGTCTGACTTCCACATACACAGCACGGCACATGTATACACGTACAAATAAAACAATAAATAAATACCCAATAAAAACTTTTTAGAGAAAAAGTAGGAATATGGGGATGTTTCAAGCAGCTTCATTCAGGCTGCAGAACTATGGATCTTTTTTTTGGTTTTTCGAGACAGGGTTTCTCTGTAGCTTTGGTGCCCGTCCCGGAACTAGCTCTTGTAGACCAGGCTGGCCTTGAACTCCCAGAGATCCGCCTGCCTCTGCCTCCCGAGTGCTGGGATTAAAGGCGTGCACCACCCCCGCCCGGCCACTATGGATCATTTAAATGTTCCTGTTTACCAGGCTGGAGAGACTCTCGGCAGTTAAAAGCACAGGCTGCTCTTGCAGAAGACCTGGATTCAATTCCCAGAACCCACATGGTGGCTCACAAACACCTGTAGCTCCAGCTCCAGGGGATCAGACACCCTCTTCTGGTCTCTGCAGGTATCAGACATGCATATGGTACACACACATGTAGGAAAAACACTCATACACATAGATAATACTTTATAAATCGTCTTTCCGGTTTATATTAATGGTTTTCTTTCTGTGGTAAACAAACTTTTCCTTATATGGAAAAAAAAGGCTTCTGAACTGGGGTCAGGTAGATCCTGGGAGGGGTCTCCGTCTAGGAGGGATGCATGGCTTTTTTCCATGGAACCACTTAAGAAAGCAAAGTCCTGGAGCCAGGGCTGGGAACAGGTGGCTACAACTGCTGGGGTCTCAATATGAAGGGAAGAACAAGGTGAAAGGCAGGATGGGGCCAAAAATCACATCCACAATCTAAAAGTGTGACCCCGTGGTCTTCAGGGGCCTTTGCTGAAGCCTGAGACAACCACTGGGCATGTGAGAACTGAAAAGCTCATTTCTCCAGGGCCTTTTCTCTCTACAAGCAAAATAACAATTCATCTTGGGGATGCAAGACCCAATTAATACAAAAGAGAAGGCGGATTCCCCAGGCAGAACCCTGGTCACCTCACAGCCAACCCTCCCACACAGTCCACCACAATCCCAAGGTCATAGGCTGCCCCTAAAGGGCCGTGGCCCCTCAGTGAGGCTCCACACAGTCTGGGAGGCATCCATGACCCCTGTGGCTCTGCCCTGCCAACTTCCTTCTCATCAAGATAGAAAGCTGAGATCTGAGGGCAGCTGCGGTCCAGCCCTCTCTGTCCCGGTCTCCTCAGCTGCCCTCCCAGCAGGCACGAGCTGCTGCTTCCTTACGGCCTAGGCCTGAGGCTGTGTGGGACTCTGCTTTCTGAAAGGCCGAAAACAGCCGGCCCTGCGGCTTCCCATCTGGCTGGTAGCCAGATTCTTTTTGTTTTTTAGCAATTGATTAAGTTTCTCCTCTGCCCCCTGGGGGGTAAGTGGTTAGACAAATGCCAAGACCACAGCCCAGTACCTTGGCCTGGGAAACCCTGCTAATGACCACAGGGTCACAGACCCAAAGGAAGTGGCCGGGCCTGTCTTGGGCTATGCTTATAACCCCAAGACCCAAGTGACTGCCTGCCTGTATGGCTCACCCTAAGGAGCCCCACAAGTAAGCACAGGAAGTTTTAGCTCATCGGGAATGGCCCAGTAGACACCAGGCCTGAGCTCTGGGCTGAATGCATAGCTCTCAACTAAGTCACTTGCTGCCCAGGAGCACAGAGTGACCAGAGAGAAGAAAGGCAAAGGCAATCTTAGGCCTCTTGCAGATGGACCCCCTCCTCTTCCATTTCCCAGTAACAGTTCCTCACTGGTTCTCACCTATATGTCCGCTTTCCCTCTCTACCATGACCCTCGGGCCACTGAGAGGGTCTCACACCAGCAGTACTGTCCAGTCACCATAAGCTTGAAGGAAAGCAGCCCCATGTCAGTGCCCAAGCACATTCTCTACTGAGCACCTTGAGCAAGCTACTGGAGCGGATCCGGACTAAAGTGCAGACAGTCCCCCATCAAGGCTACAGAGTCTATGGCAAAGCCCTGATTTCAGCCCCAGCACAGACCCCCATTCCCTACAGCAATAATACACCCCCTGGAGACCCTCATGGAGGTCAGAGGTGACATATCAAGTAGGGCTTTACTGGGCAAATTAGGGTTGAGGCAGAGGGTGGGGAGACTATAAAGGCTATAGAGGTGAGTTAGCTGCAGAAGGGCACCATGCACAGTCTTCATGCTCAGCTTGACAGGACTTGGAATCACCTGGGAGACACACCTCTGTGTGCTGTGAGTGTTTCCAGAGAGGTCTAGCTGAGAAGGGTCACCCTGAAGGTAGGCAGCACACACCCACGGGCTCAGTACACTAGGCTCCAGCACTCACCTCACGCTGCTCCCTGACTGCAATATGATCAGTGACCTCACAGCCCTGCTGCCATCCTTCCAGCCATGATGGACTGTGCGCTCCAACTGTGAGCCAAAATAAACCCTTCTCAAAGTGCTTTTGTCAGGTTACAAAGAAAGTGCCTAATACATACTGCTCCAGGGACAAGGTTCAGTTCTTCCAAAAAGCCAGTCTTTCTGGGTCTAGGAACATAGTAGGTCTTCTAGATACAGCAGTCCTTTTTTTGTTTTCTTTGTAAGTTTTGGGGTGTGTGTGCAGGCGCACGTATGTATGGGTATATGCGTGTGTGTGTGCATGTGTGTGTGTGAGAGAGAATGAGTGCAGCTGCCCACAGAGGTCAGACACCCTAGAGCTGCCAGACAGAGGTGCTGGGAACTGAACTCACGTCCTCCAACAGAATATAACACGTGCTTGCCCTCTAGCCCCAGTGTAGTTATTTTTACTGCTGGTCACATGCAGTCCTGCGGCTCCTAGAGCTGGCTACAGCTTAATGGACAGCTGTGCCCTCTGCATCAGGAGACTCTGCAGAAGGCAGCCCCAGGCAGGGTGAACAGAAACCATGAGACAGAAGCCACAGTCCCATTGGCGGCTGTGAGCATGCACTCACTTTTGTGCACAGTCCCCACCTGGGAAGCAAAGCCAGTCCAAAGATTTCCCAAGCAGCTCCAGGAGGGGAGAAGGAAGGTAGGGCTGAGAGCTGTGGCAGCAGTCTCCACCCCGGGAATACACTACTGTCATCACTTGGTGGCTGGCCAGGGTCCAAAGAGTCTAATACACTGAGTTATATGAAGACACCCTTTTCTCCTTAGGCCAGTGTTGACTATCCACAGCCCACATGATTCAAAGCAACCATGTGGTACATATCTGCAGTCCTAGCTCTTGGAAGGCAGAGGCAGGAAAATCATCACAAGCTGAAGGTCAACCTGATCTCATAAAACTAAAATAAATAAAATAAAATACAGCTTACAAGTTCAGAGCTGGGATCGCAGGTGACATTCCCAAGTGGATAAAGTAAAAGAACCCAGACTTCACAGCCACAGAGAAAGAATTGAGGCCAGAACCCACACACTCCAACACCCACCATGTTCCTGAGAGAACAAGCAAGGTCCCACCTGATGCATCCCAGCTAGCTGCTACAAAGCCCAGGGATACCAGAGAACCTCAGCTCTTGCCACTGCATTTAACAACGTATCCCAATTCCTAGCCCCTGACCCTGGTCCAGTAAGAAGCTGAAGTGAGAGAGGAGAATACATTTGTCCTTCGTAGCAGAGTTGGGAGCAGAACCTAAGGCACATGCCATCCCTCACAGGGCCTACAGTAGAGCCAAGAAAACCTGGCATCAAAGCAGGTCCTGGAGGGAGGCCTGGAGCAATGGCTAACCAGGCACAGGAAGAGGGGCCAGGCAGCAGGGCCAGAAGGAACTAACCATCCATTTCCAGGGAACGGGAGGTACAGGGTAAACAAGGATTGGAGGCTAGGAGCTGGAACCCAAACGCTTCTCTGAAGACAAGCGGGGGGCCCAAGTGTCAGCTGGCAAGGTTCCTTCTAATTGCTGGCAACCACAAGTCCAGGGAGTCTCATGCCAGAAAAAGCAGGGGGGACTGGCGCTTTCTCTGGGAGTCTAGGGGTCACTGCAGGGTCAGGACCCTGTAAACCCAAAACTTTTCTCCAAAAACCAAGAGTGCACCAGAAGGACTTCAGGCTGGACTTGGGCTATAGGAGAGAGGGGGACAGGAGTCAGACTGAAGCAAGTGATCACAGCACAGTGTCAGTCTGTGTCACTCTGGTCATCACAGCCAGGAAGCGCTAAGTGGTAGCTGGCACCGTGCCAGCTATGCCCAGACCCCAGGGAAAGTTTACCGTTCTAAGAATGTGGTATGGGCCTACCTCAGAGCAGCAGGGAGCTACCTGCCTTATAGTGAGATGAAGAAGCTGAGAGTCAGCCCAGGGGTTAAGAGCACTATTCTTGCACAGGGTGCGGGTTTGATACCCAACAATCACATGGCTTACCAATTCCTTAGGTACCAGGCATGCATGTGGTACACAGACAAACATGCAGGCAAAGGACTCAAACACACAAAAGAAATCAGAGTCGGATGGGGGGGGAGGGGCTTGGGGCATTTTCTGGGTGATGAAAACCCTCCCTAG
The DNA here is from genome assembly GCF_000317375.1 of Microtus ochrogaster. NCBI lineage: Eukaryota > Metazoa > Chordata > Mammalia > Rodentia > Cricetidae > Microtus > Microtus ochrogaster. The sequence goes on from NC_022015.1 coordinate 38,336,395, forward strand.
CTGGGTGGCAGTTACACAAAAGTATCAACTGTCAGAGCTGATCTCATGGGACACTGAGAAAGTGTGTGCTTCTGATACAGTTATACCTGGTAACACAGAAACACAACAGGATAGCATGCAGGCTGGCCAGTCTCCAGACTGTCCGATCAGATTTTCTTGCTATTAAAAATTCACAGTCCATGGCAGAGAACAGCAGCTGCCTTCTGTTTGCAAAGTCAATGCCAATCAAGGCTGCAGAGCTGACTCCCCCACAGGACCTCTTTTCTTTTCCCTTTGACCTACTTCCCTGATAAGTGACTAGCCAGCCAGACTCTGGGAACAAACACGCCCATTATTCTTGGCCCTGGCTGAGGGCTGCCTGCCCATCTGGCTAATCTGCCTGGGTGGGTGGGTGGACGGACGGACGGACGGACGGACGGACGGACGGACGGACGGACGGACAGACAGACGGACGGACAGACATGAGGATTTGTCCCACCTACCCATCAGACCCAATAGTGATGCCCTCTGTTCTTTCTGCAGCTTCCATCCACCTTCTTTTTGCTCCTAATCCCAACAGTGAAACAAGTTAAAACTATGTCTAGAAGTGCAGGGGGGGGGGGGGTAAATACCCAAATCTATGCCCATCCTAGGCTTTATCTAGGGGACCCATGGCAGCAAGTCCTGCAGCCAGCTTTGCCTGGTTATAGAGTCCTCTGGCTTGGTGAATTGTGACCGTAGGCAGTAGGACAAGTGTGGTTAAGTCACTGCCCCAAAGCCTAAGTGACAAAAGTCAGAACAACAGGACAAGGGGTCCGCAAAAGGTGGGACACCGAGACACTGGCGGCAAGGGAGCTGAAGGCTTCGGAGGACAGTCAGCAGTCAGCAGTGGCAACTCCCAAATAAGGCCCCTGCTACTGCTGTTTTTAGCCCATTCCACATAATTGGAAAAACATGGGGGAAACCAAAGCCAGCTGCTTGTGGAGGCTGTTCCAGTGGGGGCAGGGAGGGAGACTGGCCCAGGCCAAACACACAGGGCTCTCAGCTTCCAGCTTCCTAGGGTCGAGGATATCCCTGATGGGGAAAATCTACAACACAGCCACCCCAGGCCACACAGAGCCCTGACTGATCTGGGAGAGAGCAGGTTACTTGCTATGAGACCCTCTGCTGAGCTGCAGCCACTTCAGAAGAGCTGGAGGACAGGAAGCAGAGACCCCAAAGCTCCTGAGCGCAAAGGACAGGTATGCACTCTGTTCTCACCCTAACAATGTGAGAAGTTTTGATGTTTTTGTTTGGTTTGTTTGGGGGGGGGTTGTTTTATGTTTTTCGAGACAGGGTTTCTCTGTAGCTTTGGGGCCTGTCCTGGAACTAGCTCTGTAGACCAGGCTGGTCTGGAACTACGTGTGCGCCACCACCCCCAGCCTTGTTTTGTTTTTTAACATGATAGTACATGTCTGTAATCCCAGTTCTTGAGAAGCAGTGTCAGGAGAAATGAATTTGAGGGCAGCTGGACTACATACTGGGTTTTCAGGCTAGCCGAGGCTACATAAGAGGATTCTATCTTGTTTTTTTTTTAAAAAAAAAAAAAAAAAGATTTATTTATTCAGCATTCTGTTTGTATTTGTCCCTGCAGGCCAGAAGAGGGCACCAGATCTTATTATAGATGGTTGTGAGCCATCATGGGGTTGCTGGGAATTGAACTCAGAACCTCTGGAAGAACAGTCAGTGCTCTTAACCTCTGAGCCATCTCTCCAGCCCAAGAGGATCCTATCTTTAAAAAAAAAGTTTCATTGAGCTGGAGAGATGGCTCGGTGGATGGCTCGTTCTGCTCGTTCTGTGGAGGGCTGTCAGAGAAAGGGTCCCCAGACCACGCTAGCTATCTGGAGTGGCTGAACTAAGGTGTATATATAAGGTACGGAATAACAGAGAAAACTACTCCGCTTCTAACGCCAGCCTCCATATGCACACGCTTCTCACTCAATCTCCAGCCACACCCAGGGAGCCACTCTGCTCTCTTTACCTCTCAGAAGGGGAGAGAGCTCAGAGTCATGAGGGATACCACTCCGCTAACTGGCTACACAAGCATTTGTTCCTTCTGCCCCCAGTTAATGGGAGTGTGGGAAGGTGCCACCAGAACCTCAAGACCACACCACCAAACACAAGAAGATGGCAGGATTTAGTGGTCTCTTTGCTTTGCCTTCCCCAAAACCAGTCATATCTTCTCTTTTTGCAGTCAGTATACAGAGCATCTCAACAGGCAAAATCTGTACTCTACACAGCAACACACCCTGCAGCATGCAAAGCAATGCACACCAAGGGATGCTCACAGCCTGCAAAGAGCACAGACACAGTGCATGGATGGCTACCTCACTGAAGTTTGCCTCTTAGGCTGAGAGCTGTGGGTGTATGTAGCTAGGTCCTCCTCCAAGTAGACCCGAGGCTTCTCAAGGACAGAATCCACATTACTCTGATTTGTATGGCGCCTTCAAGCATACTCAGCAAAGAGTCTACCACCAAGCCACATCCCCAGCCTAACTCTGGATTCTTGATTCTCTCCAGCAATTCTAGTTCCAGGGTCGTTCTAGCAGCCCAGGAACTGCCCAAGGGATCCAGCAGACAGGAAGTCCTGAAGGAGGCAAGGCTGGGAATTCCTGAGAGAAAACAGGGACTCTCGGTCCTATCCTCACACAGAACTCTGGGGCACACCCTGTACTCCCCCAGTTTTTTGTCAGCTTGACACAAAAACTAGGGTTTCCCTGGGAAAAGGGAACTTCAACTAGAAAAAAATGCCTCCAAGGTTGGAGCACTCAGCCCTAAACTGAATGTCTTTTCCACACCGCTCCTCTCAAAGCCCAGGGGATCTGTGCGGAAGAGGAGGGGGAGAGACTGCGAGAGTCAGTGGTGGAGGAAGCAGCATTTTCCAGACAGCAGGTCAGATGCACACATGACCTCACAGAGACTAGACAGTACGCACAAGTTCAAGTCAGACAAATCCCCTGGCAGAGATGGGGGTGGGCATGAAGTCCCGCCCCAAGTCAAGAAGCTCTTTGCAATCAATAGTTTCTGGGAGAGAGAAAGCTGGTTTCCTTCAGCAGGGTGACTCCAGGGCAGGCCTCACGCTCAGGAGTAGCTCTCCATCACAAACTGGACTCCAGTTTTTTTGTGTGTGCCTTTTTTTTTTAAGAGAGAGAAAGAATATGTATTTGGGTGGGAAGGGAAATGGGGAGGACCTAGGAGGAACTGGGAGAAGAGAGCATATACTATTGAAATATATTATATCAAATTCTCAAACATGAATAAATAAGATTTTGCTTTGTTTTGATTTGCTTTTTTTGAGACAGGGTTTCTCTGTGTAGCCCTGGCTGTCCTGGAACTTGCTCTGTAGGGCAGGCTGATCTCAGACTCAAGAGATCCACCTGCCTCTGCCTCCAGAGTGCTGGGATTAAAGGCATGGGCCACCACCACCACCACCCAGCATAAAATCTTAAAAGGAAAAGAAAATGCTTCCATCTGAGTGAGGCGACTCTACAGGGCATTTTCTTTTTTTTTTTTTCGAGACAGGGTTTCTCTGTGGTTTTGGAGCCTGTCCTGGAACTAGCTCTGTAGACCAGGCTGGTCTCGAACTCACAGAGATCCGCCTGCCTCTGCCTCCTGAGTGCTGGGATTAAAGGCGTGCACCACCACTGCCTGGCCAGGGGGCATTTTCTTGATTAGTGGTTGGTATGGGTGGTTCCATCCCTGGGCAGGTGGTCCTCGTTTCCTAAGAAAGCAGGCAGAGCGGGCATGAGACATCAGAGGGAAGCAGGATCGCTCCAAGGCCTCTGCCTCAATTCCTGCCTAAGTTCCCACCCTGATGTGTTCATGATGGACTGTGACACTATGACCCGTGAGACAGACAAACCTTTCCGCCCTGAGTTGTTTTTGATCAAGGTGTTTCTCACAGCAGTAAAATCCTAACCAGGACACACACCTTATCTCATCTGGAAACAGCTCCTCCCTCCTTATGTATCCTTGGCTGTCCTGGAACTTGCTCTGCAGACCAGGCTGGTCTCAAACTTACAGAGATCTGCCTGTCTCTGCCTCCCAACTGTGTGCCACCACCGCCTGGCATCACCTCCCTCCTTTTAACAGAACACCTGCATCTGCAACCAAAGTGGAAAAATCGGATTTATCATACATAAGTCCACGCCGACTAAAGGGATGCCCTCAGCCTGTCCCACACTCCCACCTGAGCAGGTCTTGGAGTGACACAAAATGCTTTGTCCCTTCTGCTTGACATTTTCAACAGTCTTTCTAAGAGTGCCTTTCACATCCAGTGGAGACAGAATTCTTAGAAAAGTATAAATGTAACCTCTGAACATCTGAGTCACTGAAGGACCTGGCTCCCACAGGAAGGGCAGGGCCAGCTGCTCACCCTGATCTCCAACCCCAACACTATCTACAATCTAAGACCCACACTGCAGAGCACACAGCAGGAGCCAGGAAACCCTCAGAGTCACACCCTGTGCTGAACTCAGCTAGGGCTGAGCGAGGACAACACTGCACCCACAAACACAGACACCAGGAGACAGTTTCTAGGAAGCTGCTTGGACCAGGTACGGTGGCAGGTAGCCAGCCGCCTCCCCTGTCTTTGTGGGAGTGGAGCAATGATTGCAGGAATTAGGCTCTACCTAAGAAGGAAAAAGGGAGGATCCACAACAACCCAGAGAGCCATCCTCTGACCCCTGACTCATTCCCAAGGCTGGGCAGCACTGGGCAGCATCTCTAAGTCTATGGGAACCAGAACAAGCTACCTGAGGAAGCACAGCAGGAAATGCATTCCCGTGCGATGAGAACGCTGCTCACTGTAGGATAATGACACCAGGAGCCCCTGAGCAGCAAAGGTAGCAGGTGTGTGAATCAGAGGTGAATCAATGGATATGAGGGCACAAGCCTTTAATTCCAACACTAAGGAAGCAGAGGCAGGTGGATCTCTATGAATTTGAGGCCATCCTGGTTTATGTAACAAGTTCCAGGATAGCCAGAGCTACATAATGAAATCCTGTCTTTACAAAGGACAACAATAGGCAGGCTAAAGTAGACAAGGAAAGTCAATGAGGCCTCAACCTTATACAAAGAAATCCAGGCCACTAAGGAACACTGAGGGCAGGAGGAACAGTCTTCTCCAGGGAAGAGTGCACCATTTGTTATCCCATATGAAATGATCAGACTAAGTTTATATTTCATACCTTACTGTAAAAAGTAACATCATACAGACTGAGTTGTATTTAAGAATATATGTATATGTATATATGTATACACACATGTATATGCATACACACACACATACACATGTAACAATTAATAAAAAGAATGAATTTGAAAGAGAGAAAGGAGTGGCATATAGAAGAGTTTGGAGGGAAGAAAGCAAAGGGGGAAATGATGTAATTAGTTATAATCTCAGAAAAGGAAAGGAAAGAAAAGAAATATGTAAAAAAGAGGAAGTCGACTCTGAGTCAGAAAGAAAACATTCAACAAGGCTGATCTGGGAGCCACATTTGCACAGGGGCGTTAATAGAGAGGGAAGATTCAGGGGAAGGAGCCACAAGAAGAAAAATAAACAACAAAGATGCAGGAAAGCCAAACCAAATCGCATGTCTGCACTTATAATGCCATGGATGTTGCTCTCAGTGGACAAAAATGGTACTGAAGAGGAAAACGCAGTCAGGCACCACACAGCGGCCACCAACGCTGCCATCTTTCGATTTTTACAGCTAACTTTTAGGGTGTGACCATATGTGACCATACATCAACGTGCTCGGCACTTGAAGGTACTACTAGGTCAGGACATCATTTTTTGACAAGACCCAAGACGCCCAAAGAGTTGGTTCATGGTCAAACACAGCCAAGAGCTGACCATGAACCCCAGCTCCAGAGGTAACAATGCTCAGAGGCTTCAAAAAAGCAAGCAGACCTTTGTAAAGAGGTCACCATATTTACTGGGGATACCCAAGACAGTGGCAGACATCCCCACCAGACCAGGCCCCCTGCCGGTGCCAGCACTCCCCCTCACAGCCACCCCCCCAAACCAGTGCCAGCGCCCCACCTCACAGCCACCCCCCCCAGGCCCGGGCCCCTGCCAGTGCCAGCGCTCCATCTCACCTGCCTTGCACGTCTTTCCGTTGTCCTGCAACTGCACACCAGTAGGGCAGGCACACGAGTAGAAAGGCTCCCTCGGGGACAGCAGGCACAGGTGGGAGCAGCCCCCATTGTCCTCCTCACATCGAGTGTGGACTGGCAGAAACAGGACAGAAGAGAAAGAAAGTTGCAGTGCAAGACACATGATCTCCACCCCTGCCCTGCTGTCCATTTCCAGATCCCACCACGTCCTCAAGTGTCTTGCAGGACAGCTCTCGGGTGTCCCACTGACCCAAAGCCCTCCCACGTTATCAGGACCCTTTCCCTATGAGCCAACCTAGTCCTACCTCACCACTGACCACACACATGTAGGGTTTTCATCCTTGCCAACTGTTCTGTAGCTTCTCAGAAACCATCCCAAACCTGACCTGCCCCAAGAGGAACATTTTCCCCACCCTGAACTCTTCCAACAAGAAGACAAACTTTTAAAGGACACTCTCCCCAAGAAAACCACCCACCACAGAAATCCTCCGGACCTGGTTATGTGGCAATCCCTGGGAACCCCGGGTCAGTAGTCTGCTGAGCACATGACTCACCGTGTCTCTCTGCTCTGCCTGCTGCAGGCTCCATTCACACGGGTGACCACACACTCAGACCCATCTCTGACCAATGCACAGCTGAATCTAACAAAGGTTTTTCTAGACCCTCCTTCTACCCGAGGGACGTGGGGATGAGCATCACTGAAACACTGTAAACGGGAAATTGTTTCCTGCAATTGACCTTTTCCCTCCCAATAATGGGAGTGAAACATGGGCTGCTGCCAGGGGTTCAGGAACCATGATAATCTTGCCCAGATCAGACAGACCACCTTCCCCCTCATTCTATGCTAACTGATGCTTTTCTGGCTTGGGTTCTAAGCCCTAAGTTCAAGTGTGGTCAGAACTTCCGATCCCTAGTCCCTGTGCAACTAGGTGAGCCCTCTCATCTCCCACCAACCCCCATATCTGTCACGGAAGCTCAACATCACCATCAGCGACTTCTGCTAGGACTCTACCGTCTAAGACCCCAGGCTGAGAACCAACAACTCCAAGCAAGAATTTCACACATTAAGACTCCACTGGGTCTTCAGAATGGCACCTTCTCTAGAAAGCCCAGAACAACTCTAGAGGGGCCCTGTCTGTCCACCACACTAGCCTGTCTGGGGACAGAAGCACCATAAATACACACACACACACACCTGGACTGTCACAGGCAGAAGCACCATACATGTACATACACACACACACACACACACACACATACATACACACACACACACCTCTACCTGGGCTGTCACAGGCAGAAGCACCACGCATGTACACACACACACACACACACACACACACACACCCCTACCTGGACTATCACAGGTAGAAGCACCATACATGTACAGACACACACACACCTACCTGTACTGTCACAGGCAGAAGCACCCATACACGTACGTACACGTACACACACACACACACACACACACACACACACACACACACACAAAGTCCTCCTAGGCATGCACATCTCTAGAGAGGTGCCACCCCTGCACAGAAGCTTCTGCAGAATAGGTCTGCTTGACCCTATCCAGCCCCAATGACCTGGCTGAGCCTCACATCTGGGCAAGGCCCCTCCCATCTACATCCTATCCTACCTGTACCGGTGATCTGTCAGATTTAGCCTTTCTTACCTGGGAGCCCTGCCCTGTCACCCCTGCACCCCGCCTACCCCATCCCCCAGTGCCTGCTCACACTTACAGGGAGGCTGCCGCTCCTGGCTCAGCACCTGAATATCCATGGGGGAGTAGAGAGCACTAAGGATCTCCTTCCTCTTCTCCCCTGTCCACTTATTGCAGGCGTGGATAGAGCGGGTCTGCCAGTCCGTCCAGTAAAGCGTGTCCCCAGAGAGCGTCAGGGCAAAGGGGTGAGTGAGGCTGCCCTCTACCACCTTCTGCCTGCAGCAGATGGGAAAAGGGCAGAGTGGTCAGAAGAAGACTATCGATCAACTCGGCCCCATCCTGGAGGCCCCCGGACCACAACAAACCCCACCAAAAGAAAACAGCTATGAACACACTCCACCTAGGCAACTCTAGTCAGTCCCTCTGGGTGTGCATGGGCACTGCCCACACGCAGCCAGCCTTCCAGGCCTATGGCAAAAACATAAATGTCCCTGGACAAAGGGACAAGTGCACCCTACAGAAAACAAGCAGCTGCAGGAAAGCCTGGATCCCCAGCCCTGCTGTGCAAGCAGCTCCATGCTAATTCAGCCGGATGTGCTCTATCCTGAAGCCACATCGACAGCAGGGAAACACTTTCAGTCCTCTGTGCTCAGAATATCCCACACAGTGGACATCATATTTAATGAGATTATGAACACTGGTAATAAGAGTGGAATGAACACAGAAAGCAACTTATGATTGCTTAACAACCAACCCCGGGGCAGGAGGCTCTGGCCAGCTGTGCGGCCTAGGGAACTCCCTATCATCATACAGGCGGTGGCATGGGGTTGCTGTGAACATTAACTGAACTGGCAAATGTCCCTGGGCAATGCCACCATCACCACTATATTAACTGTCACTCTCTTGTCATGACCCCTTGCCCAAAGCTCCCAGGCCGGTAGCTTTCTGGACTCTGGGACAGTCTTGGTCATGCTAGGATCACATGTTCCCACAGTCCAGTGTCCCCAGGATGACCTCATTTCCAAAGCTCAGGCCAGGCCCTGATCTAGCCAACCTGTGTGTATCCCCACCCTCACCTGGGGACAGGACACAAGGCTTCCCAGCATCCCAACATGGATGGCGCACTGGCCTTCCCAATCTCACTTGAGCCTTCAGATGGACTTTTAGCACCAGCTCCTATGCCCCTAGACCAGGAGCTCCTCCTGTGCAAAGACCATATTAACCCTCCCACAAAGAGTCCAAGACCTTGAACCTTGCCAACTCAGCAAGTAATAATCAATCATGGAGTAAACTACCCTCCCCTGACACAAAGGTCACAGTGAGTCTCAAGTGTAATGATGGCGCACAGCTACACCAAACAGGCTGGGAAGTTCTAACATCCATCACCAAGCAAGAAAACTGACCTTCTTATTCATCCACCTGCCTGGCCCCTGTTTATCAAGCACCTACTATGTACATAGCTCTCTAGCAAGACTAGAGATGCAGTGATAATATTCACACAGCCCCTGCTGCCCTGGAGACACTAAGACAAAAACAGGGCAGAGGCAGCAGTGAATGTCCCAGCCCCATCCAGGCCCAACCCTGACCTGCACCTCTAAAATCCAAAACAGTTTAAACACTGAATTTTATATTTATTTTTAAGGCTTTATTTCTATTTATGTGTATGTGCATCTGAGTGCAGTAGCCAAGGAGATCAGAAGAGGGCATTAGACAAGCCTCCCAACATGAGTGCTGGGAAGTGAACTCAGGTCCTCTCAAGAGCATCAGGTGTTAGTAACCACTGAGCTACCTCTCCAGCTCCTGAACATTGAGATTTTCTCACTCATGCTGTGCGACAATGCTCTTGTACACTGTAAAGATTTGTCACTCATACTGGTTTAATAAAACACTGATTGACCAGTAGCCAAGCAGGAAGTATAGGCAGGGAAACCAGACTAAGAGAATTCTGGGAAGAGGAAAGGCAGAGATGCAGCTACCAGCCAGATGCTAAGGAAGCAGGATGAGAATGTCTTACTGAGAAAAGGTAACAAGCCACATGGCTAATCAGACAAGAATTATAGGTTAATATAGTTGTAAGAGCTAGTTAATAAGCCTGAGCTAATAGGCCAAACAGTTTATAATTAATAGAAGCCTCTGTGTGTTTATTTGGGATTGAGTGTCTTCAGGATCAGGCAGGAGAAACAGAAACTTCTGTCTACAGTTTCATAGCAAAATGTAGGCACATCTATGAGTCAGGTGTATTTTATTTTTTTAATTACCGTGTGTGTGGTATGTATATGGGCAGAAAGATGAATGCCACTGCACCTGCATGAAGGTCAAAGGACAACTTTCTCTACTTCTACGACGTGGGTTCCTGGGATAGATCTCAGTAGTCATGTTTGTATAGCCAGGCATCTCAGAGAGCTATATGTTTCTTTCTACCCAGTTTGGAAGGAATTTTCAACATATTGCTGTGTAAACAGTCACATTAGCTGTGACGTCAGATGTGGCACCTGTGCTCTATTCCCAAAGTCATCAAACAATCTTTGGTAAGAAGCTAGGACCCAAGTTAAAGGATCCTCAATTCCCTGGAGGAAACAGGGTATAGTGGGGAGGGCACCTCGGCCACTGTGCACTCACCGGAAGGAGCCATCCAGGTTGGCACGGTGGATGAAGCTGAGCTTGGCGTCAGCCCAGTACAGCTTTTGCTCCTCCAGGTCGATGGTCAGCCCATTGGGCCAGTAAATGTCAGAATCTACAATGATCTTCCGGGTACTGCCATCCATTCCTGCTCGCTCAATCCGGGGTGCTTCCCCCCAATCGGTCCAGTACATGTACCTAATGAGGCAAGGATGAGGAGAGACACAAACAGACCTGAGGGTTGGTCCCAACCTCCAACGGGTCTGAAAAGCTCACCCATCAGACCTATGAGGAACAACCAGAGATAAGGGCTTGAGGGACCATAACTTTAGGTTTTTAGGCTAAGGGATTTCATGTTTGAAATGAAACGCTGAAACAGGAGCATACCACCACCTCTATCACCTCCACCACCTCCATCACCTCCTCCACCACCTCCACCACCACCACCACCACCACCA
>NC_022015.1:38347430-38356944 GCF_000317375.1 Microtus ochrogaster
CCTCCTCCATCACCTCCACCACCACACCACAGCGCTTCCTCCATCACCTCCATTACACCACCGCCTCCTCCATCACCTCTAACACACCACTACCTCTTCCATCACCTCCACTATACCACCCTTCCTCCTCGTCCATCACCTCCACTACACCACACCACCACCTCCATCTCCTCTAGCTAATGCTGGCCCCAAACTCCTGATTCCACTGCTTCCTCTACTTCCCAAGAGCTAGGATAACAAGCATATGCCACCCTGCTCAGGCTTTTTTCAATATTTATTTTATTTTCAGGTATGTGTGTGTGTATGTGAGGAAGGGGTGAATGCAGTAATCCATGGGGATTGATCTCCCTGAGCTGGAGCTATAGCTCATTGTAAACTGCTCAAAGTGGATGATAAGAACCAAACTGAGGTCCTCAAGAAGAGAAGTGCTGAGCCATGTCTCTAGCCCTGAGAAATATGTTCTTAAGAATATAAAATGTGTAGGTTGGTGGCGACACATGCCTTTAATCCCAGCACTCGGGAGGCAAAGGTAGATCTGTGAGTTCAAGGCCAGCCTGGTCTACAGAGCAAGTTCCAGGACAGCCAAGTTACACAGAGAAACCCTGTCTCAAATAAAAAAAAAAAAAGGGGGGGTGGGGGGAGAAAAATATATAAACTATAAGAGACTGAGGGATGGTTTGGCAGCAGTTGAAAGCAGGCTACTCTTGAAGGTTCAGTCCCCAGCACTCACACGCAGGTTCACAGGGGGCTAACACCTTCTTCTGAACTCAATGAGAACTACGCACACATGGCACACTTACATAAAACAGACAAATCACTCACAAACATAAGATTAAATTAAACCTTCACACACACACACAGATACGCGTGTGTGCACACGCACACGGGCAGATGAGCTAGCTCACCAGCTAAGGCCCTTGCTGTACGAGCTCACAAGTCTGAAGCACTAAGTAAATCCCCAGAGCCTACAGAAAGAAGCAGGATGCGGTGCCATGTGTCTGTGGTCCCAGCACTCCTAAAGCAGGAGCATCGCTGGAAACTCACAGCCCAGCTATCCAGAAATGGAGAGCAGACAGACCCTGCCTCTACAAGTGGAAAGAGAAAACTGATTTGTGAAAGTTGCCCTCTGACCTCCACAGTGTGCAATGATATAAGCACAAGTCTCCCACACACATACACAGATTATCATCCCAGGACAGAGGGCTGGGTTGTAGCTCAGTGAGAAAGCTCCTGCCTAGCAGGCACAAAACCCCGGCCTCCACCCCCAGGCATATAGAAAAAGAATTACAGAGCATATAATCTGCACTGACCTCAGGGACCAAAATGTCACTGGGTTGTCCACGGCCCTATACACTTCCAGCTTGCTCTCAGTTAAGAACATGCTATGAGGACCTTCCCCCTCCCTAGCAGAAAAACTTCTCATTGAGCCTAGCATAGCAGTGCATACCCTGTTTTCCCTAGTACCAAAGAGACTGAAGCAAAGAATCAATGGTCCAAAGCCAGCCTGGACTACACGGTGAGTTTGGGTCCTGCCTGGGACATATGAGACTGACCCCCCCCCATAAAAAACACAAGCTACAGTAGGTATGCACAAAGAAACAGCAGTGAGTCCGAGGAGGCTTTTAATTTTTTTGTTTTGTTTTTCGAGACAGGGTTTCTTTGTAGCTCTGGAGCCTGTCCTGGCACTAGCTCTTGTAGACCAGGCTGGCCTAGAACTCACAGAGATCCTCCTGTCTCTGCCTCCCGAGTGCTGGGATTAAAGGCATGCGCCACCACTGCCCGGCGTCGAGAAGGCTTTTTAGAGCCACGTTGAGAAGCTCCCAATGAGGGGCCCATGTCATATATTCCTAAGACACTCCACTCCACAGTGCCTTTATGTGTTCTGTGCCCAGACTCCGCATCCAAGATGATAACCCCAACCCTGCCAGTGCCCAGAGGATGTGTATGTGGAAAACCACATCAACCTGGAGGACACAGGCTCCCATCCTGGGAGTCCATGGGTGAGCCAAAGGACACAAAAGCGGCAGATGCGGTTTGTTCTGTCTGTCCCTCTGCAGAGAGAAGGGGGCACCATCAGAGTGACCTCCAGAAGCCCATTTCCTACCCACGGTCCTTGTAAGATGAAGCACTGTGACACTCCTTGGTTCAGCCCAGGTCCAGGGCTCACAGCCTCCTCTTCTATGCACACTCCTTCTGGGGTCAGTTAATCCCCACATATCTTGTCCGCCATTTTTCCTAGGTGAAACACCATTCATGTAGGCCGACCCCAAGCTGATCTAGGGACCAATGTGATTTACAACATAAGGAATAAACTCAGCTGGAACCCTTGTGGGGTCTCCACAAACTGGTGGCTTTTGCCTGAAATTCCAGGAAGTCTGAGATAGGAGAATTGCCATGGGTTCCAGCCAGCCAGAGCTATAAAGACCTGGGAAGGGGAACACTCCTCTTGCAATAATGGGCATGCCAAGACTCACAGGGGTTTCAGCTGTCTCGAGGGGCCCCCTCATTGCTGCTCTGCCACCACCTGTCTTCCCAGTAGGGGTCCTGTGTGAGCCAGAACCATCACCACCTTTTGGAAGGGCCATGAGGACATCATCCAGAAGGGTAGGCACAGGAGCCTGCCCTATAAATGTCCCCTTCTTTGCCCTGCTTCATGGCCAAGCACCTCTCACAGGGTAACTTCAGTGTCTCCTACACCAGCCCCTGTGTCAGCCTACTGCCACCATTAGACAGACGGGAAGCTGGGGCTCTGGCACATGAACTTGTCTCTCACACACAGGTAAAAGCTCCAGACAGCAGCCTGGATGTGCAGGGAAGGCCCGAGCTTCATGGATATTTCATCCTGCATCAGCAGGGCCAGAACTGGGATGGATTCTCTGGGCAGCCTGGAGGCGGGTCAGACTCAGCAGAGGCCTTCCCTCCCTCTCTGTGCTTCTCCCACTCCTTCAGGCCCAGGCCTTGCCACTCAATGAAAAGGTGAACTGTGTCTGTGATTCCTGCCTGGGGCACTGTGGCCCAGAGATAACACCAGGCAGTATTACTAATTCACATTTCTTCCCCAGTTCCTGAGGCCCAGAGGTGATGTGGGATCACTTTCTGTATGCTATGAATACCATTGGCTAATAAAGAAACTGACTTGGCCTGATAGGAGGTGGAGTTAGGGAGAAGCCATGCAACCCCTCTCCCCCCCACCCCATGGCAGTAGCAGCTGTCTTTCTATCCTGGAGGCCCAGCAGCCCTGTAGCCCCATCCAGACATACAGCAGGGTTTCCCCAGACCTGGGCTTGAAGAGAGCATTGGGTCCCCTGGAACTGGAACAGAGGGGTATGAGCTGCCATGTGGGTGCTGGGAACTGGACCTGGGCCCTCTATAGAAGAGCAGCCAGTGTCATGGCCACTGAGTTGTCCATCTCTGCCACTCCTGGCCACCTGGTCCTAGGCTGTGCACACTGAAGAGGGCATCTGAACAACAGCCGTCCTTCTCAACAGTGGCTGGGTCATCTAAGGAAGGCTCCAGAAGGGTCAATGGCACAGGAAGGCACAAGGGCATATCAGAGTCTCCCAAAGAGCTAAGACAGCCAGGTTTCTCTATTCCTCCCCGTCCACTATTCCCACTCCTAGCTGCACCCTCACAGCCTTCACACCTACACTTAGGAAGCTTGAGATGTCCAGGCACCAATGGTGAAATCAACCTTGACCCAGAGGCAGAGTCACCGAGGTGACCCTGGGGAGAGCATCTAGGGGAGAAGTCAGAAGCAAGGGCACAAACGGACCACCCAAACATTTACTAAGGACAATCAAGGCCAAAGGGGCTGAGAGGACACAGACCTCACCAATCGCAGTGAGAATGGGGGGTGCTGAGTTCCCAACCAAGAACCTAGAGTCTCTAAATAGCTTTTTTTTTTTTTTAGGTTTATTTATTTTGTATAGTGTCCTCTCTGTATGTATGCCTGAATGTCAGAAGAGGGCACCAGATCTCATTACAGATGGTTGTGAGCCAGCATGTGGTTGTTAGGAATTGAACTCAGGACCTCTGGAAAAGCAGTCACTGCTCTTAACAACCTGAGTCATCTCTCCCAAAAAGTCTGTCAGATATGCTAGGCCTGTAGGCTGAGGATGGATGCCCCAACATTACAAGGGAACTTTGGGTGACTGTCCAAGTAGCCAGCTGTTTCTGTCATTACCCACATTTTTTGGAAGTCACTTGCTCTCACTTCCAGCTAATGTTATTTCCTTCATGGGTCTCTGAGGGAACTAAAGACCAGATAGTTAGTTACAGTTATAGTTTTCCTTGTTCACCTGATGCAGAAAGCAAGTTATGATAGAAAGTAAATTCGGTACAAGACTTCGGACTCCCCAAGAAAGGACAGATAATGGAGCATTTTCTCTACATTTGTCAAAAGACATTGTTGATGTATTTATTGCATATATATATATAATATATAGTTATTGTACTTATTATATATAGTTTTTCTTATATTAGTTATAGCCTTTTTTCTTTTAGACAAAAGGGGAAATGTAGTGGTATTTTATTTGTATTTTAATAAATAAAGCTTGCCTACCTAGCATCTCAAAACAAGCATGAAGGGGCTGGAGAGATGGCTCAGAGGTTAAGAGCATTGCCTGCTCTTCCAAAGGTCCTGAGTTCAATTCCCAGCAACCACATGGTGGCTCACAACCATCTGTAAAGAGGTCTGGTGCCCTCTTCTGGCCTTCAGGCATACACGCAGAAGGAATATTGTATACATAATAAATAAATAAATATTTAAAAAAAAAAAAAAAAACAAGCATGAAGTACCACCCAAACCATCATTTCCCAATGCAGTCAGATATCCTTCTATGATCACGGTAAAAGGATAAGGGGCTGGAGAGATGGCTCAGTGGCTGCAACACTGGCTGCTCTTCTATAGCGGGCCCAGGTTCAGTTCCCAGCACCAACATGGCAGCTTGCAACCCTCTGTAACTACAGTTCCAGAGGATCCAATTTCCTCTTCTGGCTTCTGTACATGGTACACAAACATACCCACATGGGAAAGCAAAGAGAGAAGGAAATTGCATAATGTGGACTCTTTTATGTGGTGAAGGAAGGGCATGCGTGTTACAGCGGCAGCCTCCACCCACCCAGGACTGTTCTCAGTGTTTTCACGTAGCACAATGAGGTCACAGCACACCTTTGTATAGATGGAGACACACTTGCCAGCTGACCCTGCCTTCAGAATACAACTCAACAATAAACACTTTCTACCCCCAACCTGGACCAAGATGCTGCCCTCCACTGCCACCCATAACTGCTATGAGGGAGCCCTATGAGCTTGAGTTATCCCCTCCAATGGGTCTAGTCCTCTCTACCCCAGGGCCTTTGCACTGGTCATTCCCTCTTTTTCAAAGAGCACACGGCTGTTGCCTTCACCCACTTCAGGTCTCTACTTAAAAGCCACACAGAAGCCAGGGCTGGTGGCACAGGCCTATAATCCTAGCTTTGAGAAGCAAAGGCAGGAGGATTCCAAGATCAAGGCCTGGATAGACTAGTTAGTTCAAGGTCATGCTGAGTGGTCTAGTGACAGTCTGTCTCAAAATGAGATACAGAAAAGGAGTTGTAGCTTGGTGGTGGAGACCTTGTGTCCAGCAATGAGCAAGGCAAGAGCCTGGATTCCATCCCAGTAGGAAGCCTTCCTGGGCTCCATAGCTACAGCTAGAAGCCTTGAACAGAACCCTCTTCCCAGAACCTGCCTACTCTCCTAGAGATATTCATTCATCTCAAACAAACTGCACCTGTATCATTTTTTCCCCTACTCCACCAGTACCCCGTAAGGGCACTGGGGCAATGGAGAAAAACACCCAGCTTGAGAATGGGCCATCTTCATGAATGTGGTAGGGCAGAGCTATAGCATTCTGTCCCGGAAGTAGGAACGTAGGGGACAGAGAGAGACAAGAGCACAGGGGGTTCTGTTGAGGAATAGGGTGCTAGCCTGGGCCTTTTCTGTCAGACTTTCACACAGATCAATTCCTCTCAGTCACAGAGACTCCTGGGATAATGGTCGATGCCTCCCCAGAAGACTGTCAGGTACTGAAGTCCCTGGGGATTTGAAGTCTGAGACTGTTCACCAGGTAGCACAGAGATCGTCCTAGGAAGATGACCTGAGTTCCGGGAAGCTCAGAGTGAGGAACCCACAGGGGCCGGTCGCCACTAGTATACAACCCCACTTAACTCTGGTGTGTATGAACTGGACACACCTGCCTGCACACTTCTTCACAAACACGCACACACATCCACAGGTCCTCGATCACACTCAAGTCAGATGTACATGCTCACTGGTGCACATGCACACAGACACTAAGTACTCATATTTATTTGTGCACATACAACAGTCACATACATTCATATATACACACTCAATAACCCTTGTGTATAATCATGCTCACACAAATGCATATACATTCTCACATAAAAAGCACATTTACACATGTGAAGAATTTATGTGCACACAACATATTCTCATAAATACATACTCACTACAAGCACAATCAGGCAGTTACACTTGCCACAATCACCCCTGCACGCACTTGTGCACAGACATCCTCACATAACATATTCACACATACTCATGTAATGCTTGCACACAGATCTCTCTTATATACTCTCATATATACACCCAGGCATGTGTGTGTACACACACACACACACACACACACACACATACACACCATCCTGGGCCTTTGCACAAAGCATGTGGCTCCAGAAGTCACACACCTTGGTTCCCACATACTCAAATGCCAGCTCTATGTCAAACGGATGACCTCAGCCCCATAGTTTGCCCTCATCTGGTCTGCTCTTCAAACTCCCTAGACCAAGCAGGGGCGATTCTCCCAGTCCACACTCCAAACCCTTCAGCCAAGCCTAAGAATACATACACAGTCACGCCAGCCTCTCCTGGCCCAGCTTCTGCTCAGCCCACAGCCAGTGGTTAGTCAACTCAGAGGAGCTCACTGAGGAGGGTCACAATAAGGCAGTACCATCAGGGTTCAGACAGCACCCCACTGCTGGAGACAGTCCAAAGATGGGCTTAGTATCCCTGGCCATGGTAGAAGGCAGAGCAAGGGCAGCTGGAACCTATCCCACAGTGGGACTGGTTACACAGAGCACCTACGAGATTTACAGCTCAGACTCAGGCAAGATTCGCAGCCCATGTCCTGCTTCCTCATCTGTGAGATCCTGGCTGGCATTTCTCAGAAGCTCTGGGGACAGTAAAAAAGCTAAGATGTCAAGTGAGTCCAACACAGCCTATGGCAAAAGAAAAAACAAAACCAGTATGTTATCTTGCCCAAGACATCTGTCTGACTGTTCTCACAACTGAGCCAGCATAGAACTTCAGGGTCATGGCTGCCCAAGGACAGCTCAGAAAAGGGTCTGTGTACCACAGCCCACAGTGCCAGGATTCAAGACATGTGCCATCCCACCTAACTTTTTCTAGGGATTGAAGTCGGGTCCTCATGGCTACAAAGCAGGTACTTTACTGACTGAGGCATCCCTCAGTTCCTACATACTTTACGACAGTCTTTAGAGTCCAGGGTAGCCTGGAACTTGTGGCAACCCTCCTATCTCAGCCTCCAGAATGCAGGATTGCAGTGTGGGCCACCATACCTGGCTAAACATGGTGTGTTTTATAGTCCAGGATCTGGAAGGGAGCTGATTCCTAGCCAGGGGCTGCTCCCCACGGCATCTCCTCAGCCTGCTACACGGGCTCTACAGAAGCAACCCTAGCCCCCACTCCCCATAGGACCAGAAGAACAGAGGTTTACCCATGTGCAGGATCCAGGGCAATGGCCCTTGGCTGGTCCAGGTCCTGCCAGAAGAGAACCTTGCGGGACGTGCCGTTGAGGTTGGCTACCTCGATACGGTTGGTCTCTGAGTCTGTCCAGTATAGTTTCTTGCCAACCCAGTCACAGGCCAGGCCATCAGGTGACACGAGGCCAGAGATGACGACGCTCTGCGCAGCAGCTCCAGTCTGGTTCAGGTAGGTCTGTTTGATGGCTTCCTCGCTCACGTCTGTCCAGTACACAGCGCCCTTGGAGAACTGGAAGTCAACCGCAGCTGCGTCCTCCAGGCCACTGGCCACAATGGTGGACTCCAGCTTCACTCCACCTGCATCTACTAGCCGCACATCCCGGCGGTTGGCAAACAGGAGGAGCGGCGAGGCTGTGGGCAGAGCACAGAGTCAAGACGGATAGCTGAGCAGGAGAGGAACCAGAGACAGTGGGGAAGAGAACCATACACGGCCACCTCTGACCTTCCCTCCGGTCCCCAGCACTGGAGACCCCTTCCCTCTTGTCCCCAGCACCCGAGACACCTTTTCTCCAGTGGTTCAGAGGCTCCCACCCTGGGAATAGGCCAGTGCAGGCAGAGAAGCAGTAAGACTCCCCAAACCCTGAGACTCTATCTCTGCTGCTCTCCCCAAACTGGAAAGACCACTTTCCCACCTCAACTTGCTCTCAGGAGTTCAGATATGCTCTTCAAAGGCTGTGGAGGTGGGGTGCATTCTGTAACCTCCTGGGATCTTTCTTTCTCTAACCCTCGCTGGGAGCCAGAAGCCCAGGAGCCAGGGCTCCACTAGGAACCACTAAGGAAACCACACACTTAATTCCTAAGCTTTAAGAGGAACCCACAACACTCTCCTGGGAAGCTCGTTTTCCCTCGAGGAGAGCTGGCAGTAGCCCCAGGGGCCCACAGTGAGACAAACCACAATGTGGGTGGCTCCCACCCTCACCTGGGGACAGGCTGCTTCTCTTCCCCTCTCTCCCTGGAGAACCCTGGATGGCATGGGCTCTATATCACCCCAGGACTCCACCACTCCCACCCCACCCCCCTCCTAAGGCAGAGGCAGCAAAGGAAAGCACAGAGGAGGGAGAGTTCTGGAGAGATGCAGGAGTGAAAGAGAGAGAGCCCCAGGGGCAGAGAACCAGAGGCCTTCCTAGGAAGGCTGGGCAACAGGGACTGCTCGTGCCAGGGACCTCTGGGGTCTCCTCTTCCAGTGGGAAACAGATACTGAGCAAGAATGTAACCAAGAGCTTGCAGTGATGTAGGTTAATGTGATGAATGAGGCAAACAGAGTGGCGGGGCAGGGTGGGAGGAGGGGCCAGTTCAGGAGAAGGCTGCATACTATGTAAGGTGGTCAGAGGAGGAAGATTAAAAAGTTCCTGGGGTAGAAACACATAGTGGCAGCATGCATGAGGGAAAAAATGCACTGGATGCTGGTCCTACGGTCCTTCTCTACCTCGTGACTCGCCCCGTGTACCCAATGCTTCTCAATGCACAGCCTCCCGCTAGATCTGGGGTCCTAGCGGTATGTTCTCGAGGCCCATAGTTGCAGTCTTCATAAAGAAGCATCAACTTGTCCCAAGTCACACCAAGCCTGATGACTCTGTCAGTCTCCAGCTGGAGCTGAACGGTGACAAGATGTCCCAAGAACATTTACAATGGAAGGAGACAACAGTGGGCGACAGAGCAAGGATGGGGC
>NC_022015.1:38357819-38360587 GCF_000317375.1 Microtus ochrogaster
GCCCGGCTCCAAGTATTATTTTTGAAGCTGAATATGATAAGGCAAAAGGCCAGACCTCTAGGGAAGACACTAGTGGCCCCGAGATATGCTCCACACAGAGACCCAGGGTCTGCAGTGTGCTCCCTGGGAAACGAACGGGGTTCAGGAAGCTCCCCTGGAAGCTGCTTGTGGTAAGCACTTCCCAGGCCAGGGTTAGCTCCACTGGACTTAGCACTTAACACTAACCTGGGAGGTTGGAGCAAGAATTTTTACCACCCTGCTGAGCCTCAGTTTACACACACACATATTTTGACCTGGCATAGTGGTATATGCCCAGGACATGAGAAGCAGAAGCAGAAGGCCCAGAAGTTCAAGGTCATCCTTAGGTATGCACCAAGTTCAAGACCAGTCTGTCTCAAAACAATGATAGCAAAGGGTTAATGTTTTGAAAAGACACAGCTGACAGAAGAACAGGCCAAATTCCCTATGACACATGACAGGCTCCCTTGGTCCATCCAGATGTTCTCGTCAGCTTAATCTTGTATATACTCCTTCAAAGCAAGCCTATCTCCAGAGATTTTTCAGCACCCACAACCAGGGAGGTAAGCTGATAGCTCAATTATCTCTGACAGGTACACATATCTTGTGCTCCCAGGATCCCATCAAATCAGAGAAAAACACTAGCTCAGGCCCCCTCCTGCCTTAGGCACCAGGCCCTATGGTCAGTTTATCATCCCTGCAACAGCAGAACCGGGACTGAAAATCCCCGTGCCAACAATCCCATTTTAACCCCTGTAAGTATAGCCAATATTTATATATAGAATTCATAACAGATGGTTTCCCTTCTACTCTAATAGCCTATGTTTTACAACGTTTACATGGTTACCCCAAACAAGGTCCAATTCCAGGTAATCCAACCCTTTGCTGCGACCCCAAAATAGGAGCAATTTTGGTCCATGCCTTATTTATAATCACAAACCGTTACACTGGACCTCCAATGGCTCAAGGAGTACATGGGAGTCTGTGTACACATGGTGGATGAGGGTGGGGAGGGGTTCTAGTGCCAACCCAATGGGCAAGGCCAAGCTACAGAAAGAACAAGGATGCACAGACAAGAAAACACTTTGTTGGAGAGCATGCACACACATGTACACTCACACAACCTCACACCACCTAAGCAAGGTCCCCAAGGAGATGGTACTGGCTGTGGGTGCACCATGAAAGCTTTCTGGTGGGGAGCTGGGGTCTCAAAGAAGGAACAAGGTGGTAGCACACACCTTTAATCATAGCACTTGGGAGGCAGAGGCAGGTGGATTGCTGAGTTTAAGCCCAGACTGGTCTCTAGAGCGAGTTCAAGACAGCCAAGGCTACGTAAAGAAACCCTGTCTCGGGGAAAAAAAGAAAAGAAGGAAGAAGACACATGAAACAGTGACCACATCCCAGAAAGACGTCAAGCTGCAGCTATGCACCTCAAATCCATGAATTCTACTAATGGGACACACCTCAGCTCCTCGGCACCTATGCTTTGGTTATAACAGCTTAGGATTCTCATAGGACCGGCGCCTGCACACATCCTTGTATCCCATCCACAGGGCCACAACTCCGAGGAAATCCAGAACCACTCACTCCAACTCCGTTCACCTTCTGTCATCCGTCTGTCCACCCAATGCTGCCCACTCAGTGTTCCCCCACCCCCACCGCCTCCCACTGCCCATAGGAATCGACTCTGAGGCCTTGTTTTTTTTTTAAATATTTATTTACTTACTTATTATGTATACAATATTCTGTCTGCAGACCAGAAGAGGGCACCAGACCTCATTACAGATGGTTGTGAGTCACCATGTGGTTGCCGGGAATTGAACTCAGGACCTTTGGAAGAGCAGGCAATGCTCTTAACCACTGAGCTATCTCTCCAGCCCTGAGGCCTTGTTTTTAATGTATATGGGTACACTGCCTGTTTGGGCATGCACGTGTGTGTGGACGCACAAACCTGGCACCTCTGTAGGCCAAAAAAGCGTGTCAGATCCTCTGGAACTGGAGTCACAGGGAATCATGAGCCACCTGTAAGCACTGGAGTCAAACCTTAGTCCTCTGCAAGGGTGGTCGGGCTCTTCACTACTAAGCCATCTTGACACCAAGGTGGGGACTTTATGCTGCTTTGTTTAAAGGTTTTACACAAGATGAAAAGGCAAAATCCATCAGCTAAGGTAGTGTCAAACACCTTTAAATCCACACTCAGGAGGCAGAGGCAGGCAGGTCTGAGTTTGAGGCCAGCTTGGTCTACACAGTGAGACCCTGTCTCAAAAAGAAAAAAAATAAAGGCAGGGTGTGATGGCTCACCTATAATCCCAGCACTCTGGAGGCAGAGGCAGATGAACTCTGTGAGTTCAAGGCCAGCCTGATCTGCATAGACAGTTTAGAGAGCAGCCAGGACTATATAGTGAGACCCTGTCTCCAAAAACAAAACAAAACAAAACAAAACAAAACAAACAAACAAACAAACAAAAAACCGTCATGGCCAGCACAGCAAAAAGACATGAGGGTGTCTACACATAGCTAGTCATAATGAAGATCCATTTACTCTTCTTTCTTCCTTTTTATTTTGAAGGACTGGGGAGCAAATCCAGGCCTCTGTGCATGCTAAGCGAGCTCTCTACCACTGAGCTACACCTCCTGTGTAGCCCAAGCTGGCCTTGAACTCACAGAGATCCACCTACCTCAGTCTGCCTAGTCTAGGAACCATTGACATGGATTACAGCCAGTGAAAATCTGAGTCTGTTTAAAAATGG
>NC_022015.1:38360687-38369065 GCF_000317375.1 Microtus ochrogaster
TCTCTCTCTCTCTCTCTCTCTCTCTCTCTCTCTCTCTCTCTTTCTCTCTCTCTCTTTGTGTGAGGGTGTGTATGTGTAAGTGAAGAAAGTGTACTCCTATAATCCCAGGGAAGTAGAGACAGGAGGACTCACTAGCCAACTAGTCTAGCCAAATCAGTAAATTCCAAGATTGGCGGGAGACCCTGTCTCAAAAAACAACAGTGATTACAGAAGACACTGACCTCTGCCTCCATATATACTCATACATGCCCACACACAAGCACATACACTCATGTGCACACACAAAGGGCTGTGGCTGTAGCTCAGTGAATGCTTGCCAGATATTTGCAAGACTCTGGGTTCCATCCCCAACACCACACAAAGTGTAAGCGATGGCTGGAACAGTGGGCACCCTTACGTGCCCCATCCTCTACTGTTCTAAAAGCCAAACAGTGAAATTCCAGTGAGGGCAGGGGGAGCAGAGGAGGAGAGGGTGCTGTTGGGAAGCACACAGAACCTGCAGATGATGTTGGGGAACCCCTGCACAGCCTTGCCTTCCTATCCACAGACAAGTATCTCAGTTCTCTTTCATGTCTTTCTGCAGTTTTGTCACATATATGGCTTACACATTACCTTCCATATATAATCATACATCTTATTAAGTATATTACATGTTTGAAATTTGAACCCTTCTCTCTCTCTCTCTCTCTCTCTCTCTCTCTCTCTCTCTCTCTCTCTCTCTCTGTGTGTGTGTGTACACATGTGTTTACAGGTGACTTTCGAGGCTAGTAAAAAGCTTCAGATCTCCTGGAGCTGGGGTTACAGGTGGTTGTGAGCTAGCTGCCTGATGTAGGTGCTAAGAACCAAATTCTGGCCCTCTGAAAGAGCAGCCAGCAGTTAACTGCTTAACCATCTCTGCATCCCAGGTCTTTTTTTCCTAAATAGAACTGGCAGGACAATGACAGCCTACAAAACTCCAGGAATGTCACCATGAACTGTGAACTTTATAGACAGGTTGGGGTGGTCTATACAGGCAGGAAGCTCTATGCCTCTTTAAGAGGCCATGTTTGGCTAAATGAAAATGCTCACTGCCGTGTCACAGACAACATTCTTCTTTTTTAAAACTTCTTTTTATATACACCGGTGTTTTGCTTACATGTATGTCTGTGTAAGGGCACCAGATTCCCCAGAACTAGAATAGTAGACAGCTGTGAGCTGCCATGTGGGTACTGGGGATCAAATCTGGGTCCTCTGGAGGAGGAGCCAGTGCTCTTAACCTCTAAGTCACCTCCCCAGCCCTGACAACATTCTTAGTCAAGGTAAAAGAAAGTGCCAACATGCCTTTAACCCCAGCACTTGGGGGAGACATAGACAGGCAGATCTTTATGAGTTCAAGGCCAGCCTGGTCTATATAGTGAGTTCCAGGACAGGAGGGACACATAGAGAGACCCTGTTTCAAAAACAACAACAATAATCTAATGAAAATAAAAGGAAATACCACTTAGTGACGCACAGTTCCCCCAAACCTGGGACCTTCCCCACCTGCATGTCCCTCCCACCTGGGACCTAGAATGCAGCAGGAGCTGGACCACTGCACTTGCCTCCTGGCCAGTGGCAGGGTCACTCACACCCAAGCAACCATGACGGCCATGACCTCAGCCACAGAATCACACATCTTCCCAGGGGCTCTTGCCCAGCGAAGGCTGCTCTCGGTGACATGATGGATGGAAATGAGCAGCTTGGTGTTTATGAAGACTAAAACCTTAGGCTTCTTGAAACCCCTCCTATCCTACCACAGGCTGACCTTTAGTGGAAACCTCAGCAAACATGGACTCTTCCCCACCTCCTCCTGAGCTACCTATAGCCTCCCTGTCTGTTCACCCACCCATCTACCCATTTATCTGTTTGTCCATGTGTCCATCCCTCCATTCATGCATCCATTTATAGGCTTCTGGACCCACTGAGCCAGGAAACGCCCTCATCTGGCCACAGCGCCCATTCCATACCCACCATAGGCCCAGTCCCCAGCATAGCCTACCAGGCCACCTCTGGGCTGTTAACCATTCTCATCCTATAGTCCTGACCCTGGTTCAATACTTGTCCCCAAGGCCTGGGGGAAACCCTGTCTTCCCAAACCCTGGGACATGCTCACCTCTTAGGGGTATACATAGCTGAGAAGTCTAACAGCCCAAATCATGGCTGGCCAAGGCCATCATCTGTGTCAAGACCAAAACAGCCACGGCCCAACCTGCACATCCAGAAATGTGACCAAGCACATTCGGAAAGACAACAGGCCTCCCCCACAACAGAGGCTGATGCAACTCTCAAAAGCTTTTGTTGTAACAGAGTTGGGGAACCCTCAGGAGCACAGAGCAGAACCCATTGTGCTGGTAAAGCAGTGGGAAGAAGTTTCCAGAATATCACAAACCCTACCTTGGACTGGCCAGCATGGTGAGCAATTGCATCTCAATGTCTCTGGCTACAGAACAATGTCACCTCTTCACACCAAGTCCTCATACCCCCAATCCCAACCCTCTCTGCTCCAGAGAACACTGGTTCCCCACAGCTGCCTCTGCATGCAAACACCCCCAACTGCAGGCTGGAGCTTGCCCTCTGCCTCTCCACACAGGCACACCCATTTCTGCTGCCCCTCGGCACCTCATCCAGTCCTCTCCAACCCCCATACACTCTTAGACTCACACATGCGACTCACCTCCATTTTCAAACACACACAACCAAAAGCATGCCAGTATACACACAGACAAGAGTGCACATACATACACACGCACACACATTCACTACACCAGAGGAAGCCTTCATTAACTCTGAGATTTAGGTAAACTTCCTGGGCAGGAACCACATTTCAAAGGTCAGGGAAGCAGACGAGTAGGAAACATGGGTGGGGGGAGTTTGGGAAGGGGGGTAGAACAGGAAATGAGAAGTCACTTGCAAAAGATAAAAAGAATAAGGCAGGCCAACGAGATAGCTCCGGCCATCAGGACAAAGGCGCCTGATGCACAAGCCTGGCAAGTTGAGTTCAACCTGACTCCGCAAAGTTGTCCTCTTGCCCCGACACAAGCTACATCACACGCAAGCCTGCACATATGAGAGATGGCCCAGCCATTAAGAGTACTGGCTGATGCTGGCTTTGATGCACAGCCATTAAGAGTGGCTTACAACCCTCTGATTCTAGCCTCAGAGATCCAACATCCTCCTTCTGGCCTCCGTGGACATCAGGCATGCATGTGGTACACAGGCATACATGCAGACAAAACACACAATACATAAAGGAAATTTAGAGAGAGAACAAGGTTGCTAAGTTGGACACTCTGAAGGATGGTGCCTCCCAGGCGTCACTAAAGAATGACATGGGCTAGAGGGTCCCCACTATGTCCAGCAATCAGGGACTGTGCCTGACATGAGGCCACTAAGGCTCTGAGGTAGGCCGGAGGGACGACAGGAGACAACTGTCCTTATACCCACTGCTTGTGGGAAAGCATGGACTCTGTCACACAGAGGAGCTGGCTCAGAACAATGCTCAGTCAGCCCTGAATGTCCTAAGACAAGTAAAGTCTCAGAACCAGAAAAAGGCTCTGCCAGGGTGGCTGCTGGGAAGCTCACTGGCCTCGCACCATGGGAAACCCCAACTCTGAGGGGTCTTATGACCCCAGTGGCCTAAGACCCTTCCGGAGCTATATGGTCTTCATTCCCACACACCATGTCACTCCTACCAAGGACATTTCCAGGGTTGACCATCAGATTGCCATGCTACCTGTTCTCAACAGAAGTCAGCCACCCAATACTAGGTCCCTGGACCAACACCCAGAGCAGAACCACCACCAGCTGTGGGCTGGTCACTAGCCCAGCTCAGTCACATGAGGGAAAGATCCAAGCTTCCTTCCATAGGTGTACCACCGTGGTCTACTGCCAAGCAGCTCACCAAGGTCATAAATACTGTGTTCAAAGAGGAGACAGGCCCAGCTACCAATCCTGGGACACATTTTCCACCAGGCCTGGTTTATGCAATCCTGGCGATCAATCCCAGAGCTTCATGCACATTAAGCAAACACTCAACTGACATTCTTTGTCCTGTTTTTTTGGGTCTAAACCAGGAAACACATTTTGAAAAGCACTGGCCTCGAGTCAGAAATAAAATAGGGTGAGAAGAGCCAGAAGAGGCTGGGCAGAGGCACAGGGAATCCAGAGTGGGGGAGCAGCCCAGGCTGGCTTGTTCCCTGCCAGAGGCCAGCCTAACCTCCCTCTCCTTTCACAGACCAAAAGCCTGATGTGGAGCAGCAACGGGCTCACCTATGTCCCACTACGGCATTTTCCTCACACCCTATAGGCTCCTAGGCCAGTGACCATCTTATTTGGTCCCCACAGAACTGTTGGCTAGTAACTCCTTAGAGTATAGATGATCAGTGGCCATAGATACTCTATAACATTACTTCACACCCATCCAGTGTGAACCAGCATGACCTCAGCTGAGCAGACCCTGCCCCTAACCCCAGGACCTCATGGAGCCTACCAGAGCCAGCTCAGGTGTGCAGTCCGTGTCTTCACGTGACCAAGACCTCAGCTAGAAAGAGAACCATCTAAGAGATGGCCCCAGGCCAATGGCCTTCACAGTCCTGGATACAGCTACTAACACCCCCAGTAGAGGTTTCCAGAAAGGAAGTCCTTTCCCCTGTTAATCAGTTTAACTGGGTGACATCCGCATTCAAGAACTGTGACAGTTTATGTGTGGGGGTGCTGGGTGGCCCAAGGGAAGGAGGGCAGCCACCAGGGCTTCTCTGGGGGAACTCTGCCTCTCCTGAACCTTCACCCCTGACACGAATGTGCACGCGTGCAGGCACACACAAGCATGCACACACTCCCAAAGCCCCAATTTAGCAACCACATAATGTTACCAGCTCAGGGATACCCAGGACAAATCGTGACATTGATTTATGTCTGCGAATGTGCGTCTTCACTAATTAGAAGGTTTAGGGCAGAATAGAGAAAAATATGTATTTCAGAATCCCAGTTTGACTTGCCAGAAACCAGCCCATTACTAACATTCTTATTTTCGACAAAATATAGCATTCTGATTACACACCATCTTGGTCCCATGGCTCCCAGCCTGCCAGGCTCCCGGAAGTGGCCCACGACCACGGCAAAGAGCAGGACAACAATCCCAGGATGGAGATGCACTCAGAGCCCCTGGGGACTGAGTGCTTGGACACTCTGGTGGAGGCTAGTCCTTCCACGGCACAGTGCAGCTTTCTCCCAACGCCTCATGGTTTGTTCTACCAGGTACAGGACAGCCATTCAGGTTCATGAATGTGGGAAGACCAGCCCATGAGACACCTCCCCCAAGAGGGCAACTGTAACACTGCAGCCCCTCTCCAGGTCTGTCCCCCATCGTTCAACAGGTCTCCACCAGCAAGGGGCGCCTTTGGTGATTTTGTTTGTGTTGGATTTGAGAGGTGTGTGTGTACAGGTGTTTAGGCTGCATGTATGTCAGTGTACAAGGTACATGCCTGGTGTCTGCAGAGGCCAGAAGAAGGTGTTGGATCCCCAGGACCTGGAGTTAAAGAAAATTGTGAGCTGTTATGTAAGTGCCAGGAATCAAACCTGATCTAACCACTGAGCCATCCTCCCAGGATGTGATTTTTTTCAGACTGGTATCTTTTATGTAACCTAGGAGGGCCATGAACTCCACCTTCCAAGTGCTGAGATGATGGGCATAAGTCACCATACCCAACTCCTTAAAGCAGTTTTCAAAGATCCAGGTGAGCCAGGCGGTGGTGGCGCACGCCTTTAATCCCAGCACTCGGGAGGCAGAGGAAGGCGGATCTCTGTGAGTTCGAGACCAGCCTGGTCTACAGAGCTAGTTCCAGGACAGGCTCCAAAACCACAGAGAAATCCTGTCTCAAAAAAACCCAATAAATGAATAAATAAATAAATAATAAAAACAAAGATCCAGGTGGTGGGTGGCACATGTCTTTAATTCCAGCACATGGGAGGCAGAGACAAGCAGATCTCTGTGAGTTCAAGAACAGCCTGTTTTACAGAATGAGTTCCAGGACAACCAGGGCTACACAAAGAAACCGTGTCTTGAAAAACAAAAACAAACAAATTTAAAAAAAAAACACTTACAATTCAAATAGGTTTGTACTCTTTCTGTTTCTTTGGGCCTCAGTTTCCCCACCTCTAATCCAGGGACTGTCCCATTCACAAGACAGTGGCAGCAAAAACCTCAGTGGTTTTTATCTGTTGTTTCTGGGTATTCCAAAGGAAAATGCGCTTGTTTACAAAGGGAATCGTTCCTCAGCACACCCAGCACACGAAGCACATACACTCAGGGACAGTTCTGTTCGGACCAGTTTCTCGGTGTCAAAGCCCAAAGACTGGCCGAGGGGCTCCTAAGGTGCCATGCTTATCCCCTTTTGGCTCCTGACCCTCATTCATCTAAACAAAGAAGTGACAAGCTGAGTAGCCAGGGCTGCAACTCAGACATAGCCTCTGGTGACGCCGGATTTTCGGGACGGCCACCTGCCCTGCATCTGCAGTGACCTGAGCCTGGACTCCTGTTTAGTTGAGGAACTAGCACTAGACACAACAGCTCAGAGCTAGAATGCTTGCTCAGTATGTAGGAAGCCCAGCACTTGGACAGACAGACAGCCAAGGAAAAGTCACTGAGACTCAAGGTAACACAGACATCAGAGTCCTACTGTCCCCAAAAGTGATGCAGATCGAGAATTCGGCATAGATGAACTCAGAGACACAGGACTGGGGCTGCGGTCCGGCTGTGGTGCCTGAGCCACACCCTGAGAATCACCGCCAACCCCGCAACCGTCAGTCAGACCTGCCAGCTAGCCCGCTTGGCACTGACGCATTTCCATGGAGGTGGGAGAAGGTGGGATGGCCCAGGCCCTCCCTTGTGGGCCAGAGAGGGAAGTGGTTCCCATGTGGCCACAAAGATCTCATTGTTCTGTCCTCAGAGAGGAAACTGGAGAACCAATTTCAGAAACAAGCCTACCTTTGTAGCGACTCCTGTTTCCTTTAAGAGCTGCAGAAACCAGTCATAAAAACTGCCAAATTTATCATCGCTCTCCAAAATCTGTTTATTGAGCCAAAGTCGCAGACTTCTGCTTTCAAACAAGACACAGTTCTGGAAAAAAAGTGGGCACCCAAGGGCCACTGCCCCAAATGGTGCCGGGTGCCAACTCAGGATCCATTAACATGCTTTCCCCTTTGTGGCCAATTGGACCGATGAAATGAGAGCAGAAGATACAAGCCGCCTCTGGGGTTGCAGGATGGCTTTAACCCTTGGCCTTCTGGCCCCAGCCAAGCTTATCAGAGCACCAACATCTCAGAGGTTTGGGAGTTTGAGGTTTGGCTGTCTTGGAGCCTCACTGGGTGGCAGGTCTGGAGGTTGGTGGGGATGCAGAAGAGCCCAGGAGCCCTTCCCACAGTGCCTGCGGACACTAGGGCACACGACCTCTGTGGCAGGGACCAAAGGATGACCCAAATTCCTTATCAAAGAAATCCAGAGAGAGGCTCTACTTTGGTTGTTCTGGGATAGGTCCTGGTTTAGTGAACCCACAGATCTCATGCCTGCCCACCTTCCTAGCCTGCTGTCTGCCAGATGTCACCTAGTCCTCACAGGAGGTGGAACTGCTGTCACCTGTGCTACAGACAAGAAGACTGAGACCTAAGGAAGGCAAGGAACTTCACAAAGTACCATCTGGGGCAACTCTGCCAAGGGGATTCAGATGCCTGGTTGGGGAGGAGGGTTGCCTGATTCAACAGGGAGGGGTGTGTGGGAGCACACACCTATGATCTCAGCACTACAGAGGCTGAGGCTCAAAAACAGTCTAGACAGGCTACAAAGAAAGATTCTGTCTCAGAAAAGGGTAGCTGAGGGGGACGGGGTGCTAGAGATGGCTCAGGTTAGGAGCATCAGCTGCTCTTCCAGAGAACCTGGGTTCAGTCCCCAGCACCCACATGACTGCTCACAACTGTCTGTGAACCCATGATCATGTCTTCTGATATCAGAGGACACCAGGTACAACTGTACAGTCATACATGCAGGTAAAACAATTATACATATAAAATAAACTTTAAAAAAAAAATACTGCATTTTGCTCAATGCCCAGACTCCTCTGCAAAAGTATCAGCTATGAAAAAACATCCAGCTGTTAGGCACACAGTCCACAGGAGTGCCCAGGTGGCCCTCATCTTCCCCACTACACAGGACCAGCAGACAAGCCTCTCCACCTGTTTTTGGGGGGTTTTTTTTGTTTGTTTATTTTGGTTTGGTTTTTGGTGTTTTGTGGTTTTTCGAGACAAGGTTTCTCTCTGTGGCTTTAGAGCCTGTCCTGGAACTAGCTTTTGTAGACCAGGCTGGCCTC
>NC_022015.1:38369730-38375661 GCF_000317375.1 Microtus ochrogaster
CCAACACCCACACGGTGGCTCACAACCATCTATAAGGGCTTCTGATGCCCTCTTCTGTCATGTAGCATACATGCCAACAGGGCATTCATATACAGAAATCTTTAAACCCAGCGCATTGTGCATGGGGTCACTCCTGTGCTAGTGGTTCGGAGCAAGCCAGTGAGCAGCACTCCTCCATGGCTTCTGCATCGGTTCCTCCCTCCAGGTTCCTGCCCTGACTTCCTTCAGTGGCTGACTACAATGTGGAAGTGAAAGCCAAATAGACCCATTCCTCCCCAACTTGCTTCTGGTCATGGTGTCTCATGGAAGCAATAGAGACCCTAAGTAGGACAAGCCCCATGTGACACCTCCCCAGTTTCCACCCAGGCTTTGTGGGTACCTGAGGGTCTGCAGATAGCAGACAGACACCCCCCACAAGATCAACCTAAAGCTGCCGTAACTGGGAGCTCAGAGGTAAATGGGAGAAAGCCCAAGAGGCTCCACACCTGCAAGCTCGGCTCTGCTCAGCCACCAGGAATTACTCAGAGAACACGGCCCCTCAGAAGAAAAGATTTTCTCTAACAGACTGTGTTTCAAGGTTGAAGTGAGCAGCCACAGGCTGGATGCCACCTTCCACCAGCTCTCACTGAATAAATCTGATGTGTGTCTCCACCTGCCGCTGCTCTCAAACCTCCTGACAAGACAGGGACAACTGAAAAGATTCAAGTCCTCCACCAGCTGCTCTGCCAGCACTGCACCAACACCAGCTTTGTGCTTTCTTTTAAGGTTAGGTCCTATGTAGCCCAGGCTGGCCTTAAATGTACTATATAGCTGAGGATGACCTTGAATTTCTGATCATGCTGCCTCTAGCTCCTGAGCACTGGCATTCCTTGTGTGCCAACATGCTCAGATACACCATATCGTCTTAATGCCACCCCAGAGCCCTCTGAGATAACCAGGACACCAGATCTGTGTTTCTTCAGCTCTGCAGCAAAGATGGAGTGGTAAAACCAGAATTTAAGCATATATGCTCTGGAGAGCACAACAGAAAGGAACAAGGGCAACATGCTTCTTATTAAAGCTCCAACATTCTAAGTGCCACAGGAAAGGGGTCCAGCAATGACTCAGAGGTCAAGAGCACTGGCTGCTCTTGTAGGACCTAGACTGAGTTCCCAGCATCCACACTGCACTCACAACCCTTCTAACTGCAGCTCCAGGAAATCAGTTCCCTTCTGGCCTTTGCAAGCAACTGCATGCATAGCATACAGTCACACAAACACAGGAAGAAAACTAAAAACTTCTATCATTTCATTTTCCTGAGAGTAAAACGGTCATAGAAAGCTTTTTTAACATGATAAAAACGAGCTGGGCTTGGTGGCACACACCTTAATCCCAGGACTCAGGAGGTAGAGGTAGAGGATAGAAGTTCAAGACCAGCCTAAGCTACACGGAAGTCTGAGTCTAACCTGAGACTCTGTCACAAAAAATAAAAAAATAAAACAAGATGTAAGTACCATGTGAAGCTTGCAGGTAGCGGGCACCATCACGACGTTACACAGTCTACACACGGTCAGCCAGCATCACACAGACAGGTCTCGTGGTCTGGTGTGTTTGAGGGGCATGGGCTGCTCAGTGAGAACAGCTCTGTCCATGGCAGGCCTCAATTCCATGTCCTGGAAATATGGGTCTCCACATGTGGCTCAGAAGCCATGAGGCAGGGCAGGTACCCCACAAACTGATAGGTAACAGGGGATCTACTCCCAATAGGGGCCCACAGAAGGTTCTGTGGAGATAAACAGGGCTGAGAAAATGTTACAAGACCAGAGGCTAGGAAGGGCCTGCCAGGCCAAATGTTCCCACTTCAGACACTATAGAACTGGAGAAGTTTACTGAGAAAGCTATGGGCACAGTGAAAATCTGGTTTAAAGAAAATGGGGGAGCCAGGAGTGGTGGTGCACAACTTAATTCCAGTCTTAGGAAGCAGAGGCAGGCAGTGCTCTGGGTTTGAGGACACCCTGGTCTACAGAGCTCCAGATCAGTCAGGGCTACACAAAGGAACCCTGTCTCAAAAACCCAAAGAAAATGGGGGAGTGTAGGGATGGCTCAGCTGCTCTTTCAGGGGACCCAAGCTCGGCTCCCAGCACCCATCTGGGACAGTTCACAAGCTTCTCTAACTCCAGCTCAGGGGATCTAATGCCCTCCTCTGGGCTCCTCAGCTGCTACACTCACATGCACAGACGAAACACACATATACCTCACTAAAAGTCAAGTCAAATCTTTAAAAGGAAAAAAGAAAATGGGCTGGGGATGACAGACTGCTTTCCTGGCATCCATCAAACCCTGGCTTCAACCCCCAGTGCCGAATAAAACGGGGAGTGCTGGTGCACGCCTGTAACTGAAACAGGAAGATCAAAAACTAAGTAATAGGAAGCACAGCCTGGGATAAATGAGACTCTGTGCCACACACTCACACACTCGCAAGCACACACACACACACACACACACACGAGAAACAAATTACTCTGTCTAGAACATAAGATAAACAGGCTAGAAGAAGGTTCCAGAAAGCATGGTGACCAACATCATCCATAGCTGTCACCCATCCTGCCTTTTCACCAAATGAGCACTGTGGGGTCAAGGGGTGAAGCCTCCGCGCCCTGACGGTTGACGTGAGGGAAATAGACAGAAATGGCATCCACGCTGAACTTCCAACTTGAGTGGAGAGGGCTGGGACAGTGTGGCCACACCCTGACTCACACCACCCAGTCTCCTTAATAACTGAGTTGGGCTGGAGACAGCATGGTGTAGTGGCCTGGCCTCCAGAAGCATACGGAGAACACATCTTGCCCGAAGTCACCTGGTATGCATTATGATTGGCTCCAGGCCCAGAGCCGGCCTGCCCCCTGTATGCAAGGATATGAGCTGACAGGGGACAAAGGCTGGAGGGCACCCAGGCTGAGTTCTGGCTAGGCCACACTGGGCAGCTATTAATGGCCCATTGAGCAATTTCCTGAGAGTTCTGCCAGGCAGGAGCAACCTTCCATCAGAGCTAGCAGAAGGGACAGCCCAGGGAAGCTCTAGGAGGCACTCACCTTTTATTCTGTAATGATTTGAGAAGGAAAACAATATGCTTGGTAATTATCTATGCCTTCAGATTGAAGTAGTCTGCTCTGGAGTGGGCTCCCAAGGCAAGCATGGTGGCAGGGGTGTTCCCACAGAGTCCACTATCAGCCCACTGAAAGCGAAACACGGTATCTAATTAAAAACCCAGATGCTGAGACGGGCTCTGTCACAGGTGGTGGACGAATTGACTCCCACAGCCAGGGGGTAGAGAACACATCACATCTGGTCCCTGACACCTGCTGGACGTCAACATTTACTGTTCCCAGACCAAGAGATCAAAGGACGAGGTCAAGAGGCTTACTCTGCAAGAGTAAAAAACCTAAGACAGTCAACAAGCTTCCCAAACAGAACACAGGGGAGGGGTTTGCACAGTTATCTCAAAACACCTGATAGTACAAAGATCAGGCAGAAAGGCACAGGCCACCTGGTGGGAGGGTCCAGGGTCAGGAGCCACGTGTCTGAGGACAGGACACCACACAGGGAAGAGTGGCAATCTGGTTGAACAGAGACATGATGTGAGATATTTGTACTCTGTGTGAAGATGAATTGCTGTGACTGGTATAATGAAAAGCTGACCGGCCAATAGTTAGGCAGAAGGTATAGGTGGAACTTCCAGGCTAGGAGAAAACTAGGGAGAGGAAAGGTTCAGTCACCAGACAGACAGACAGAAAACAGGAGGTGCAAGAAGTAACACCACTTGGCAGAACACAGACTAATATAAATGGGTTAATTTAAGATAAAAGAGTTGAGAAAAGCCTAAACTTTCATAATTAATAAGTATCCAGGTCATTATTTGCAGGTTGGCGGTCCGAAGACAGTCCAACAAGAGAGCTTGCTATAGAGACGGGCTGGCCATTACATCTAAGTGTTGGGCCAGCTCCCCACACCTCATACCATATTCTTATAGAATAACAGTAAGGGGCTGGAGAGCCAACCCAGTCGCTGAGATCACTTACTGCTCCCCCAGAAGACCAAGTTCAGTCCCCAGAACCCATGTGAAGCGGCTCACAACTGCCTGCAACTCCAGCCCTAGGGAGTATGACACCACCTTCTGGTTTCTGTGGACACTAAACACTACACACAGACACACACAAGTACACATAATCAAAAGTAAAAATCTTCTGGGCTGGAGAGATAGATCATCAATTAAGAACAGTGGTTGCAGGGCTGGAGAGATGGCTCAGAAGTTAAGAGCACTGACTTTCCTTCCAGAGGTCCTGAGTTCAATTCCCAGCAACCACATGGTGGCTCACAACCATCTGTAATGAGATCTGGTGCCCTCTTCTGGCATTTAGGCACACATGCAGACAGAACATTGTATACATAATAAATAAATAAATCTTTAAAAAAAAAAAAAAATATTTAAAAAAAAAAAAAAGAACATTGGTTGTTCTTCAAAAGGACCAGGGTTCAATTCCCAGCACCCACAAAGAGGCTCCTAACCTTCTGTAGCTCCAGTCCCATGGGATCTAACATCCTCTTCTGGCCTCCAAGGCACTGCATATACACGGTACATAGACTACAAGTAGGCAAAATACCTATGCACATAAAATATAAAGGTTTAAATTTTGTTTTTTTGTTTCTTTTTGGTTTTCGAGACTGGCTGTCCTTGAACTCGCTCTGTAGACCAGGCTGGCCTCAAACTCATTGAGATCCACCTGCCTCTGCCTCACAAGTACTGGGATTAAAGGTGTGTACCACCACCGCCTGATGAGGTTTAAATTTGTAATGCTTTAAAAAAAAAAAATCAGGGAGGCCAAGTGTAGAAAGAAGCTCATGCCTTTAATCCTAGCATTCTGAAGGCAGAGGCAAGAGGCAACTCTGGGAGTTAGAGGCTAGCCTGGACTACATACAGTGCCAGGCCAAAAAGGACTACAGAGATTATCTTTCAAAACAAACAGAAAGATAATCTGAATTAGAACTCAAGACCATAAAACAGGAATTGACCTGAAAAAAAAAAAAAGAAGAATATATTTACAAACTTTAGGTACAAACATGCAGTCATAAGAAATAAGACTGACAACTCCAATTACTCAAAACATTTTGGTATTATTATTATTATTATTGTTTTGTTTGGGGATTTTTGAGACAAGTCTCACTATATTGCCCAGGTTGGTTTCAAACACACAGCAATCCTCCTACCTCTGATTCCTGAATGCTGGGGTTATAGGTATAAGCTACCACACTCAGTTGTTTTGTTTTGTTTGGGACAAGATCTTACTCTGTAGCCCAGGCTAGCCTCAAACTTATGTCAATCAATCCTCCTGCCTCAACCTCCTGAGTATTGGAATTACAGTCATAAACCGCCACACCTAGTGGAGACTCTTTAATGTCTTTATGATATTTCATATATGTATATAAAAGATTAGCCACAGACCTGAAGGAAAATATGGAACAAATACCAAATGCACCAAAACAATGCCCACACCAAATAATAAGCTTGCCACACACACTACCACTTGGCTTTCTTGTTAGAAAAGATACAGAAAGTACCTCTGATGGATCAACAGGTTGAGGTAAGGAGGGAAGGGTCAGATTTACATTAAAGAGATGAAGACATGCTGAAAATACAACAAGCTAAAATATGGGTCAAAAAGCTGTCCACAGGGAGACATAAAACAGGCTATAAAGAAAAGCCATCAACTAGGTGGCAGTGGCTCAAAAGACAGATGGATCTTTGTGAGTTTGAAGCTAGACTGTTCTACATAGTGACTCCACCAAATAAAATAAAATGAAATGAATAAAATAAAAAGCCAGGCATGGTAACACTTGCCTGTTTTCAACAACTCAGGACGGTGAGGAGAAAGACCTGCAAAAATCAAACATACA
>NC_022015.1:38375938-38377396 GCF_000317375.1 Microtus ochrogaster
ATACAAGTAATATTGATCCAACAAATCAGCCAAGAGCCAACAGATCCTTACACACCAGTGTCTCGCTATAGCCAAACGTAGAGACAACCCAAGGTCCAGAGCTCACAAGATGAGCATCTCTGTTCCAGGGATTGGTACTGAGCTATAAAAAGAAGATAATTCTGGTGCAGGCAAAGCTCAAAAGGACTATGATGTTTGCCTTAAACATCATGTAAATAAGCCAAACAAATATTAACTCCACAAACATGAGTTCCCCGAAAGAGCCAGACTTACAGGAACATGGAGCAGAAGAGACGACTTACCAGGGGCCGGGGTTGAGCAGGGATGGGAAGTGACCATGTTATAGGTGAAACATTTCTGCTGGGGTGATGAAAATTTGTGGCAGATATACAACACTGACAATGTAATGATGTCACAGACTCGGCACACTCACAGCCAGGGGTCAGGTGATGGCTTGGGGTCACTCCTGAAAACCTGAGCTAGATCCATAGGGACCCACATGGATGGAGGGCACTGACTCCCGTGAGTTGTTCTCAGACCTACACATGTGTGCTATAGGGTGTACATGTGCCACCCCCAACCCCTCCCATGTACAATAAATATGTAATAAAAACTAAAAAGAACAGACACTAGAGATACGGCTCTGTGGTTTAGAGCACTGGCTGCTCTTCCAGAGGACAGGGGTTTGGTTCCCAGCACCAACATGGAAATTCACAACTGTCTGTAACTTTTCCAGAGGATCTGATGCCCTGTTCTGGTCTCTGTGGACAAAGAACACACATGGAGTACACAGATATACAGGAAGGCAAAATAACTATACACATATAAATAAGTAACTTTTTAAATAAACAGAAACAGTCGAAACTCCAAGTTTTATTCGATTCAGTTTACTGCAATAAAAAGGCTGTTCTACAGCACTCAGGGAGGACAGACATGAGAATCTCCGTGAGTTCGAAGCCAGCCTGGTCTACAGAACAAGTTCCAGGACAGCCAAGGCTACACAGAGAAACCCTGTCATGAAAAAAAAAAATTTAAAGACTGCTCCAACGAGCTGGAGAGAAGAATATTGGATGTTCTTGTAGAGGATAGGTTTAGCTACATAATGGTTCTCAGGCTTCAGGGAATCTGTGACACCTTTTCTGGTCTCTGTGAACACATGACACACAGCCATACATGGAATCAAACACTCATAAACATATAATAAAATAAATAAATCTTTATTTAAAAAAAAAAAGTTTTCCCCTAGTTCCAGGACAGGCTCCAAAACCACAGAGAAACCCTGTCTCAAAAAACCAAAAAAAAAAAGTTTTCCTAAATAAAAACATAGAAGTTGGGTACACTCAACAGTAGGCACAGGCCTTGGGTTCGCACACACACAGACACATGCACACGTGCACATACATGTACACACATACAAACACACACTGGGTGGGCATAGCACATACACTCATCAGTAGA
>NC_022015.1:38377496-38378335 GCF_000317375.1 Microtus ochrogaster
GCTTACCGGGAAGATTCTAGCCTACGTCCATCCTGGGTCAGAGCTTCATCGCGTGTGCCTCAGAGAGCAGAGCTCTCGCCTCTGCCTGCTAGAGTGGAACATCTTGTCTCACTGAGCACAGCTTTGGGTTCCAAACCCAACAACACACACACAAACACACACACACACACACAAAGTGGGCATACATAGTACACCTGGATCCCAGAGACCATGTTTCTAGGCAGCCTAAACCCTCTAGCAGTGATCCCACGGTTTGAACACCTATGTAAAAGGCCACCTACACCTCAAGGGTGTCCTGTAGTAGGCAGGGCCAACCGGGCATCTGCAAGAGAATCGTAAGGACAGCTCAAGGCACACGTATGATAGACCCCAGTTATCCTCTATATTCCCAGATGCCTACAGATGAAGCATCACCTTGGCCACAATGGGTCAGCCTGTCTCGAGTGCCCCTCCTAAAAGACCATCCCTGCCTCCTGGCTCTGTAAATGACAGCCAAAGAAAAGGACAACGGGCAAACATTTAACCACCAGCTTGGAGCACACCCTGATGCTCGTGCAGGCTCACCAGGCAGGCTCTACTGCCACCAGGCCATTACCAAGAGGAGGTGGTGTGACCTGCTGCAGTCAAGGGGCAGTGGGTAGCAGGGCCCACACCAGGCAGTACAGTCATACAGTCTCTCGGCCCTAGCTGGG
Source organism: Microtus ochrogaster (assembly GCF_000317375.1). Taxonomy (NCBI): domain Eukaryota; kingdom Metazoa; phylum Chordata; class Mammalia; order Rodentia; family Cricetidae; genus Microtus; species Microtus ochrogaster. Next base: position 38,378,189 of record NC_022015.1, read on the forward strand.
CCATCTTTAAAAAGATATTCTCTGACTACAAGAAAAGGCCTAGGGCTGGAGAGATGGCTCAGAGGTTAAGAGCATTGCCTGCTCTTCCAAAGGTCCTGAGTTCAATTCCCAGCAACCACAAGGTGGCTCACAACCATCTATAATGGG
>NC_022015.1:38379103-38382474 GCF_000317375.1 Microtus ochrogaster
TGATCTACAGTCTTTCACTGAAACTTTCGTCTTAGGTGCTGACAGGAGATTGCGTCACGTCGACACCTGAAACTAACCATACAGAAGGGCTCACCAGAGCCTGTGGGTCCCAGGGGCTGGAACTGCAGAGAGCAGGCTGGGCCCATAGGCTGCTGAAGTAACAGGACAGACCTGAAAGGGGTCCTAGAAGGGTTGAGTAGAACCCCCAAGTGGCCTTTTGGTGAAGTCAAATGTGGTGCCAACTACACCCACAAGGTGACAGGGACAAATTGGAAGCAACAGTGTCAGACAGGGGGACAAGTAAAGACTCAGCCAGGCTTGGTAAGGCCTCAAAGAATGGGTCACCTGATTTTGTTTTACCATTAAGGAAACTGAGGCACACAAACAAGAACACTTCAGGGCTCCACACGGAGGCAGAAAGCTGTGGTGGGACCCTCAGCAGCCCTAGACACTGGCACCGACACCCATGGCCATGCTGACAGCCCCTCAGAACACATTAGGTTCCACTGGAACTCAAGGTTACCATAGTAAACCATTGCCCAGAAGATCAAGCAGGACTCACTAGGTGTCAGTGAGATGCCAACCACTCCCACACCGTGGCAGGCAAGGGATAAACTAGAAGCCCAAGGCTGAAGCTACGCAATGATTCCTTGGGGCTCAGAGTACAAGGACCAAGGTATACTTACCACGTTGACAAAGGTTCCATATCCTAGACACACATATCTCAACATTGCATAGGGATACCAACAGGCCCATCTCAAAGAGGTGTGACTTTTGGCTTAGGGCCACCCCAGAAGCACTGATCTCCAGCATCTTAAGCCACTTCCCAGTCCCACACTGGACAAAAAATTCAGTTCTGCAGTCTGCACTCAGCCTCCATTAAAAGGGAACCTGGGGAGCTGGAGAGATGGCTCAGCGGTTAAGAGCACTATCTGCCCTTTCAAGAGATCTTGAGTTCAATTCCCAGCAACCTCATGGTGGCTCACAACCATCTACAGTGAGATCTGGTGCCCTCTTCTAGCGTACAGGCATACATTCAGGCAGAACACTGTATATATAATAAAAAATAAATAATTAAAAAAATAAAAAGTAAAAGGGAACCTGGGTACCCAAGATGGGCTCCAAGTGTCTCCCTCACTGTGGTGGTGAGGGAAGGAACACTGTGTCCTTCCAGGCTTCACAGATCCCACAGGTGCTGGCAAGGCTGGCTGATCAGCTCAATTTTGTAGCTGTGGAAACTGAGGCCAAGAGCCAGCAAGCCACTCTCCAGAGGCTGGAGGGAAAGCAGGGTAGACCCGCCAGCTAGGCCTGGGGCCACCTCCCTGTGGGCCCCACAGCTGCCTCCACCCGTCAGACTTGGACTGCTCTGCCCCAGGCGGCTGGCTCAGAGCCCACACGAGGCTTTCCAAGCAAATGTGAGCAGAGTCACGAAGCCCAGAAGCTGGGCACAGCCCTCAGCTCCCACCACGCCTGCCCCCACAGAATCCTGTTTCCAGAGGCTATTGAGTGATCCAACTTGGTGCCTCCTGACCACAGTGTCCAGCTCCCTCTGGGTCTGTGAGAATGCTTGGTCCACACTCTCAGGACCCAGGCTCCATACAGATGGCTGTGAAGAGAAACGGGCTGGCAGGAGGCCAGCACAGACTGCCTAGCTTCTGAACCTCCTGACACAGCCCCCAGCTCATCTGCTGAAAAGCCACAGGCAACCAGGACCAACTCAACCAGAGAGTAAACAGATAAACTTTGGTCTCTCCACACAGTAGAATAGCACTCAGCCATAAAACGGGCTACAAGCTACAAAGAAGTCAGACAGAGCATACAAAATGCAGCCAGGTACAAGATGGCTAATTCTAGCTACTCAGGGGACTGAGACAGGGGGACTGCTTGAGCCCAAGAGTTCAAGGCCAGCCTGGGTAACACAGAAAGACACTATCAGCCCTCAAGAAGTGACTAGAACGGGGAGATCCCAGAGACAGCACAAAAACTGCAGTTGGGAGATGGGAAGCCACTGTCCAATGAAAATGGGATTTGCTTTGGAACAACAAAAATGTTTTATTAAGCCAGGCAGTGGTGGCGCACGCCTTTAATCCCAGCACTCGGGAGGCAGAGGCAGGCGGATCTCTGTGAGTTCGAGACCAGCCTGGTCTACAGAGCTAGTTCCAGGACAGGCTCCAAAGCCATAGAGAAACCCTGTCTCGAAAAACCAAAAAAAAAAAAAAAAAAAGTTTTATTAATTGATGGTTGCAATCCACAAGTATGGTCAATGCCAGGGCCATACCTGCTTGAGACAAGGTGAGCCCCTGGTGTGACTCCTAGGATGTGTCAACTCCAATATTTAAGACGTATTTATATGGGTAATTTACCTATGTATGTGCACCACATGCATGCAGTACCCACATAGGCCAGAAGGGGGTGTCATATTCCCTAGAACTGGAATTACAGACAGTTGTGAGCTGCCATGTTGGGGCTGGGAATTGAACCCTGGTCCTCTGTTAGAACAATAAGTGTTCTTAACCAGTAAGCCATCTCTTCATCCCCTTCAATCCCAATTTTTATTTTTATTTCTTCAGTTGATTATTTTTGGAGGGGGACTAGGTAGTGTTTTAAGAAGAGACTGGCCTTGAGTTCGGGACCCTTCTGCTTTCACCCGAGTGCTGGGAGGCCAGCATGTGCCAACATGACCAGCTAGTTCCAGAGCTGCTGGACAGATGGCTATTGCTCTTGTAGAGGATGTGTGTAGTCCCCAGCAGCACACAGGGCAGCTCACAGTGGCCTGTCTGGACTTCCAGCTCCTGGGTATTCAATGCCCTCTTCTGCACTCCAATAGTGAACTAGACTCGCACATACGCACACACATAACTTAAAATAAAAATAAATCTTTTTAAAAATTCAGTTCCAAAGCCAAGTATGGTAGTGCATGCCTTTAATCCCAGACTCAGAAGGCAGGGGCAGGCAGATCTCTATGAGTTCAAGGTCAACTTGGTCTACACATCCAGTTCCAGGCCAACCACAGCTACAGTAAACTCTGTTCTCAAATTTCAAAAAATAACTAAAATAATAATAATAACCTCAGTTCCACACAATTCACCTAGGTCAGCCCAGGTCGACTCCAGCCTGATGTCTGATCTTCCTTGCCACTAGGTCACAGACGAACTGACCTCTCTCAGCAGAGACTATCTGGCCCTTGAAGACTGAGGTCTGGACCCTCTGGTCCATGTGCCCAGGGTGAGGACTCATTTTTCCATAGCTTTATTCCAGTCCCAGTGTCCCTCCACATGGGTACCCAGACACCACGACTGTCTATGTCTGCCACCCTGTCCCATTCCACCCAGCAAGCTTAACCTGGCGCCAGTCACCAGAAAAGCAGGTAT
>NC_022015.1:38383125-38386082 GCF_000317375.1 Microtus ochrogaster
CACTAAGTTACTAAATTGTGACAGGAAGGATTTTCATGGTCATGTTCCTGGGGAGAAAAGCAAGGGTGGAGTCAGCTGCCTACCTCCCCCGGCAAGTGGCAAGGCTGGGAGGAGACTTTGGGCTGCAGGTCCACATCACTTTATTTCCCAACTCTCATTTGTGGCCGCAGAGTTAAACTCATCAGTTACTGAATACCCAGGACAGGGCCTGTGGAGACGGCTCGGCTGGTAAAGCCTGAGACATACCTGAGCCCCGTGTGAAGAGCCAGGCATGGTAACAGGCTTATACTCAGTGAGGCCCGGTTCCCAGTGAGAAACCTTGTCTCAAGGAACAAGGCAGATGGCTCCCAAGGAACACTACCCAAGACTGACCTCTAGCCTTCGTATCACATGGCAGAAAACTCTGAGGCTGACCTCTGGCCTTTACATGCACAGGCATGCACACACATGAACACACACACACACACACACAAGACAAAAATCCAGACCATGCACCACTAGCCTCCAGAATTCCAGGCCAGAAAGATCAAAGGCCATGTCACACAACTGTCCCTGAAGCTCTGCCTCCACTACCCAGACCTGGGCTAGGGATGGTACTGTCAGTATCACAGGGTATTACACCTTCCTAACACGCCTGCCACATGAAAGAAAAGGGCACCAGATCCTTATAGCAAACACAGGGAGGCTATGTAAGCCCCCCCAAATACAAATGCAACTAGGCATAAAACCCTGGCTGGTCTGACCATCCCACTCTCCTGCCCCCAGGGCACCCACTTGCAAAGTAGGAGGCAGAATCCTCACCTGGCGGCTCCCCACCCCCACACCCTGTGTGAATCCTGCTAGATGCCTGAGCAGTGACATTCTATAGTCAAAATAAAAAGGGTTCCAACCATGCCGGGAACTGTGAGGTGGCCTTCCCTGGAGACGCTCGGGACAAATGCTGGATCACACAGGTTGCCTGGGTAATTTGTAGCACAGTGGGATCAAGGAACAGGATCCTCATTTGGAGGAGACTCACCCAGCATTTAGTTAACCCAATATAACCCAACACGTGCTGGCTGGGCCCTCCCAGGGGCAGGCAGGCAGCCCACATCTGCAGGAACCTCCTCCAGGAGGCCAGACAGGCTGGGCTGGTCCTGGGACAAGTGCTTTGGGCCCGTAGGAGGGAAGCCTAGGGTTTCCAGGCTGGGGAATGCCGCTCTCCACACGGGGACCACTAGAACAAAGGCTTTTCTGTGGGCCCACAGCTTCAATTTGCAACAGGAAGCAATCAGGAAAAATAATTAGCTGCCCACTTACTGCCTTCTCTCCAGACTCCCAAAGCGTGAATCTCACACAGACGTTTGGGGGGCACACAGCCACCAAGAACAGTCAAAATAAGAGCCTCGGGGAGATTCCTCCCTTGCTTCCATTTTAGGCCTGGATTACACCATCAGCTGGTACTCCTGGGGCCTGGCTTCCTAATGTTAAAATAATCAACTCTATTTTTGCCTCATACACCACCAAACTATAAAGATGTTAAGTCTGGGATACTAGACGACAGGCAGGGGATTCTAGAAATGTCAACCCCACCTCAGACAGGAAAGTCGACTTACAAACCCCACCTTTAAAACAAACAGCCCCTCCACCCCCAAACCCCTTCTGCAGCCACGACCCAGGCATTTCCGGAAAGAGCAGCGCTGGCCTGGACTTCCCACGGCCTGTCACGGTTTTGTCTTCGCCTTGTTTTGCTAGCACCAGACATGGCCGGAAAATGTAAACACGGTCCCGAGGGAGACAAGTTTAGGGGGAGACTCCCCCAGAGCCCTCAGGCTGAGGGCGAAAGCGCCAGAACTAGAGGAAGCCAGCCCCCTCTCTCCCTCGCCCAAAAAGAAAAAGAAAAAAGAAACCTGGGTGTAAGGGACTGCAACCCAGGGAATCTGAGCAGAGAGCCAGGCCCAGCCACCTCCCTCAAGTGTCTACCCTGGAAATACACAGGGGGACAGCTGTTCGCCTTAATAAGACCCAGACAAAGGGACCTGAAGTTGTCCCCCTACCCCACCCCAAACTTCCATCAGCACCATCCAGGAGTTCAAGACTATCTGCCGGACCCTTGGACAGCCACACTCCAGAAAAACAAAACACAACACACCCAAAAACAATGATTTAGGTGGCAAGAGGCTTGCTTTAAAAACCACATGGCAATCTCCGAATTAAAAGAACATGTGTGGCATTTCCAACTCCTTCGTTTCTCGAGAGTCCGCCTGACCTCAACTCCACCCCTCAGGACACACCAAAAGTTAGAAAGTTCCCCAGCCGGCCACTTCCCCAAAGGTGGGTCTAAATGAGACAGGATCCTATCTCCCCACACCAAGGCACCCACGCAACCGATTCCGGGGATGGACACTGGTCAGCGGTGGCCAGCGCCACCGTTTGGGGGCCCAAGCGATCAGATGGGTCACTGGGGTCACGGGGCACCTGGCAGGTGTCGGTCGGTTTGGAAGGCTGACAGCCACGCAAGTCAGAGAGACAACAGCCAGGGCCAGGCCTCCCCGCGCGGGGCTCTCCGAACTTCCTAGCTTCCAACTTCAGGCACTTCCCAGGGCTCGGTAGGCCGGCCGCCGTAAGCAGGCTCGCAAAAAGTTTTCCCAGTAGTTCGCGACAGGCCAGGCCTGCGCAGGGCCATCGCGAAGCCCGTGGGTGCACTGCTGAGCGCGCCCCGAGCCCCGGGCAGGTGAGGGCCCGCCCGCGCCGCACCTGGCGGGCTCGGTCCCCGGGGAGGGGCCCCGGCGGGAGAGACAAAGGGCCCGCGCGCGGTCCCCCGGCGCGCGCTCCAACTCGCCCGCAACTTGCCAAGTGGCTGCTGCGACCCCGGCCATTGTCCCCCGCGCCCACCTTACCCGCGGCGGGGGCCAGGCTGCAGAACAGCGCCAGCAGCAGCAGCAGCGGCGGCAGCGGCGGCGGAGGGGCCCGGGTCG
>NC_022015.1:38386322-38390699 GCF_000317375.1 Microtus ochrogaster
GCGCCCCCCGCCAAGCCGCGCCCTCCCGCGGCCGCCGGGGAGCCCTGTAGGCGCGTCCCTCCGGGCCGCAACGGAGAGGTCCCCGCGAGCAGGTGGGTCACCTGCTGAACTGCTGCACTGACCCGTGGGGATACCGAGGCAAGGGGAGGCGTGACCCACGCAGCCAGGGGGCCTCGGAGCTGGAAGTTGGGGCGGGGGTGTCCCCTGAGCCAGGTCTGGGCGTTTCACCACAACTGCTGCCACCTGGCCCAGAGACACCTGGCTTCACTTGGGAAGCGCGCAGGAACAAGAGCAGGAGTGGGTGGTGCTGGAGGAACTGGGGGCTTTTACTTTTAGATTTATTTTATGTGTTAGAGTGTTTGCCTACATATATGTGCACCACATGTGGGAAGGAGTCTGAGGAGACCAGAATAGGATGTCATATCCCCTGTAACTGGAGTTACAGGTGAGTGTGAGCCACCATGTAATGCAGGGACTGCACCCAGATCCCTGCAAGAGCAGTAAGGGTTTCTAGCTGCTGAGCCATCTCTCCAGCACAGCTTTCTAGAACCTCATACCTTGACCAAATCTAGGTGTAATCTCTTCATCTCGTCACGTCCTTATAAAGTGAGAATGACAGAGCCCGGCAATGGTGGTGCACGCCTTTAATCCCAGCACTCGGGAGGCAGAGGCAGTTGGATCTCTCTGAGTTCGAGGCCAGCCTGGTCTACAGAGTGAGCTCCAGGACAGGCTCCAAAGCTACACAGAGAAACCGTGTCTCAAAAAACAGAACAAAACAAAACAAAAGAAGGACATGCCTGGTACCCAATAACTGAGGTGACCTCATAAAGCCAGTGGTCAAGAAGGTGCCTCTGCCTGCCTGTGGTTTATGCTAGGAAGAGACAAACAAAAATAAAGAACCCAAACAAACAAATGGAGACATGAGGGATGGTCTGTGGTCCCAGCTCTGGAAGATGAGGCAGGAAGAATGCCATGAGTTCAAGGCCAACCTGTTTTAAAAGGGTTCCTAGAGTCCTAGATTGCCCAGCGCGCACACAAGGTTCATCACTCACCCCACCCCCCAGCACTGCACACAGGGTAGCACAGGTGGGAAGATCAAAATGAAGTTCAAAGTCAGCCAGTATGATGGCTCCTGTTGACCTAGGAAGAGGTAAAGAGGAGTAGCTAATGGGGGGGGAGTGGGTTCTCCAGAAGAGAAAAGCCAGGACCAGAGTCCCCAGGGTCAAGGCTGAGATTTGAATGGTGAAGCAACCCCTGGGGCAGGAAGAGCAATCTCCTGGAATGGTTGTATCCAGCTTGACACAGGAGGAGGAATCAGGTCTAGAGGCCTTGGAGGGCCTTTGCAGGGACTGGGGCATCCAGTGTCCTCGCTGGTTTCTACTCACCAGCCCATCCCCACCCCCTCCACCTTCAACTCAGAGCCAGGAACATCCTCCCTCCCCACACCCCCAAGGCCTTCCACTTTCAATCTTTTCCCTTGGCCTCAGGTCACTGCAGCCAGTGACAGGCTAAATAAGCCACATCTCATCGTCCTTCCCCTCAGCAGCTTGCTGAGGCTCCCATCCGCATCAGAGAAGGAGCAGGAGGCTTGTGCTCTCACACAGCCTGACCTATCCAGACCTCCTTTACCTCACCTCACCGGCTGCAGGCCCCTTGCAGAGACACTGGGCAAACTCACTCCTGCCTCCCCCCTCCCCTCATAGCCCACCCAGTCTGCTGACCCTTTGTGCCAGTTGCCACTTAACAAGGTGTGTGTTTACTTCTTTATCTCCCTTTGGTTTCCTGTACATAGGCCAGGGCCTGGCACATAGTAAGTGTTCAATAAATAATGTTTGTTAAATGAGCACCGCAGGTTAGAGTTCTGATTTTCCTTTCGTTAAAGGGGCACCCTGACTGCTGAGCAGGGTTGGGATGGACTGCGAGGAAGAAGCAAATGCAGGCCCAGATCTAAAAGGAAAGCCTAAACAAGGGCCACCAAACAGAACGAGAAATGGCACCTCCGCCTTGCCCTGGACTGGGCTGCATCGGTCTCCAAGCCCAAGGCCCTATTGTAGATTCCCTCCCTCCGTCTTGCTCTCCACAGCCACCACAGCGGAATCCCACCTCTGTCCCACCAAGAGTGCCAGGTACCTGTGTCCTTCAGGCTCCTGAAGACCAGCCTGTCCTCTCTCTGCTTAGCCTAGCCTCTGGTGCTCTGCACTGAAGTCCCAGGAAGCCCAAGCCTGTGTACCCACAAATTTGTGCCATTCCTTCAACTGTTTCTGGCCCACAGACCCCAAGTATCTAGGAAGAGTACAAACCAGCAGACACATCCCAGAGGTACCTGGGATGCAGGTGAGGAGCTGGAGGCGGTGAGAGGCTCTAGTGGATTAGTCAAGAAGAGCTTGGGGTCTTGCTGAGGGCACTAGTGATAGAGAGAGCAGAGGGGACCACCGCAGTACAGGATGGGTCAAAGTTCAAAGCCAAGCTCTAAATTTGGAACTAGCACGCCAGTGAGATGGCTCAGCTGCTGAGGGTACTTGCCACAAGGCCTGATGACCTGTGCTCATTCCCTGTGACCTGTGCCATCGGGGGAGCAAACAGATTCCCACAGGCTGTTGTTCTCTTTCCTAACGTGAGCTCTCTGCCGATGCAAATTCCCAATCAAGACAAACCAAAACAAGCCAAATTAAGAAATATCCAAGTTTAATGGGAGTCCTGCGCTCGAGGGGGAACCCGGAGGCCATGAACACGACCACCAGGAGGAAGGAAAAGGGACCATGTGTTTCTCCTTTGGGAGCTCACATAAATACTCTGTGGGCGTGGTCCTGACCCCTCGCATGTTGGGATTTGGAGTCCAGACAAATACAGCTCTCAGGCCTGGGGGCTGGGGCTATGCTCCCAACTTAACATTCCAGACTCTGGATATAGGGATGATAGAAAATTGAAACGATTTGGGCTCTCTAGTGAAAAGGGGCATTGACTCAAGTCTGGCTACTTCCTGCAGGTATAGGGCAATGGAGAGAAGGGAGGGCCAAGATAACCTGAGTTCAATGAAGAGCTTGGTTAGTTGTTGTTTGATGAGTCCATTTTCCATCTGGATGGTCCGTGGGACACCAAACCAAGGAACGATGTGGTCCAGGAGTACCTGAGCCACTACATCTGCCATTTCCCTGGAGGCTGGAAACACTTTTATCCATCCTGTAAGTGTCCACAAGTGTTAAGAGATAACGGAGGTTTTTTATGAGTAGGCATATGAGTGAAATTAATCTGCCAATCTTTGCCTGGTTGGTGTCCGCGAAACTAGTGTAGAGACTGACGTATGTGGAGAGAGCCCTTTGTGTGTTGGCCTGGGCACATGTCTGGTGGGAGTAAACCTGTAAAATAGAATCTTGGAGATGGGTGGGGTCAAAAAGGGGCTCCAAGAAGCGGAACAAAGTTTTGGGGAAGTGGCTAAGGAGTTCTCTATCCAGTAAAGGTGCTGGGCAAGCAGGCATCACTAAGAAAGAATGAGAGAAAACAGTATGGATGCCATGCATAGCATAGGCCCACGCTGTTGTGGAATGAAGCTTTTCCCGGAGAGATGTCATACATGTCTAATCATCCCAGATGAGGAGCCCACGACAGACCAAAGTACAGATGCCACCGAAGTCCAGCTTGGTAGACCGTGAGTTTTATGGGAATTACTTACAGGGATTTAGGTGAGGGGTTACCTATGGGAGCATAAATAACTCAAAGACAGCTGCATCAACAAAGCCCACCCCGGCATAGGTGACAGCTCCCAAAGCTGGGAACCTGGGGCTCACTGCACAGCCTGCAAACAGCATAACAGGTTAGAGTGACCTTTCCAGGTGCCTCAGTTGTCCTAAACCTCTTCTGCTTCCAGGCAGCTAGTCTGGACTCAGAGTTTCCTGTGCAGCTTGGCCTCGTTCCTCTGAGACAGACTCTCAGCTTTTATTGCATGTTATGGCAGAGAGGGGCGGTCTTAGGGTTTCTACTGCCGTGAGGAGACACCATGGCCACGGTGACTCTTATAAAAGAAAGCATTTAATTGGAGCGGTTTACATTTTCAGAGGTTTAGTCCGTTGTCATCATGGTGTGACAAGGTGGCATGTAGGCAGACACATGCTAGAGAAGTAACCGAGAGTCCTGCATCTTGACCTGCAGGCAACAGGAAGTGGTCTGGGACACTGGCCGTGCCTGAAACACATATGGGACCTCAACACCCACCCCCACATTGACACACTTCCTCCAACAAGGCCATACCTACCGTAACAAAGCCACACCTCCGAATAGTGCCACTGCCTATGAGCTTATGGGTGCCAATTACATTCAAATTGCCACAGAGGCCTAGTGGATCTGGTTGGTTTCAGGAACTTCCTGAAGCTATTTTGAGTT
>NC_022015.1:38390886-38392613 GCF_000317375.1 Microtus ochrogaster
AACTCACAGAGATCCGCCTGCCTCTGCCTCCCGAGTGCTGAGATTAAAGGCGTGAGCCACCACCGCCCGACTACTATTTCAGTCTTGAAGAAAATGTTACACAACATCCCAGACTGAGCACAGAAGCACACATACATGACCTGTGTGCACATACACGCAATGAATAAATAATTTAATTTTAAAATAAATTGAATGTGATGGTACACGTCTTTATTCCCAGCACGTAGGGGGCCAGTGCAGGTGGATCTCTGGGAGGTCATGGCTAGCCAGGACTGTATGTATTGGGAGTCATGCAGTCTGGTCTTGGATCAACGTATGCCTACCTGTGCAACGGATTTCTTCAGGGCAAGGCACCGTGGGAATGGATTCTCACTTGGCAAGGACAGTAGACCACAGGACAGCGTAGGAATTTAAAAAGTTCGTGCAACCTGCAGGCTCTTTTTTCTCATTATACTGTTGATTCTTTGGGTGGTTTTCGGTTTTCCTCTGTCAATCACACATGCAACAGCTGTAATTTCCCATGGAAATTCTGCTCTTTCTTGAATATTTCCCCCTAAGATTCAGCAGGGGCTAATGCTTCTCAAATTTCTTATCTGGAATGACTCATTACAACTCCTAATCCGTGGAACTTTTCCGACTCAATAGAAACAGGTACATATGAGAAAACAGCACTTGGAACATTAACTGTGTCTCACCGTTCAGGGGAGAAGAGTAAAGCATGCCTACACAGAACAGGGGAAAGCCTCTGGAATACACATAGTGCCACCTGGACACCAAGCACATAGAGTCAAGGATAGAGCCTAGTGTGATCCAATAGGGAAAGAGTGCAATGTACAATATGAGATGGAGAGATCCATCTTTACCATACACAGGTGCTTACACTGGTGGGAGAAGTATGATATAATGGATTGGAAAAGAGTGGCTTATCAAAGCTTGCCTTTCTGAGAGAGATTGAGACATGGGACTCTCTTGTAGAAAAGGGAGCTGTATAAAAGCATGTCTTGCAGACATGAAGGAGTTGTTTGAGTTTGAATATTGTCCTTAAAGCGTTGTGGCCATGACTATTACGTTTTAACATTGTAACCACAAGTAGCTGCCAGCTGGCATCAGTGCTGCAGGAGCAGGGTGTGTCTGGCTCCATGTTTAGTTAAGCCTACAAAAATGCTGAGCTCTATGTCTAGAAAAAGGTTATGTAGGGGATGGAAAAGTATATTTTGGGAAGCATAAAGGGGAGTAATGGGGGCTTTTATAATGATTATGATGTATTTCTTAAAAGTCAAAGAAAGGAGCCAATAATAAAGTTGTTTATGTAAGCCTGGTAGGAAATTCTGTTTAAGTATAAATAAAGACAGCTCAAACTATTGAAGGACCACTTGAGTGCAATCCACTCAAGATTTCTTCCTCTTTCTTGCACCAACGCCGGTTTCCCATCTCAGGACCTGAACCCAAGCCAAGGCTGGACTGTAGCAATATAGTGAGACCCTATCTTAAAACCTTAAATAAAGGGACTCGAAAGATGGTCCGGCAGTTAAGAGCACTTGCTGCTCTTCCAGAAGACCTGGGTTCTATTCCTAATATCCACATAGCAGTTCAACAACCATCTGTAACTCCAGTTCTAGAGATTCCAATGCCCTCTTCTGGCCTCCACATCAGGCACACACATGGTGGTAAACAGACATACATACAAGAAAACACCAAGCCGGGTGGTGGTGGCGCACGCCTTTAAT
>NC_022015.1:38394051-38402252 GCF_000317375.1 Microtus ochrogaster
TAAATAAATAAATTAAAAAAAGAAATAAAAAATTAAAAAAATAAGACTGTGGTTTATGATAGGATTAAAAACTGGGGCTGGCCATGGTAGCACTCAGGAGGAAGCAGGTGTATTTCTGAGTTCCAGGCCAGTCGGGGCTACATAGTGAGGGTTTATTTTTTAAAAATTGAGGGAGCTGGAGAGATGGCTCAGAGGTTAAGAGCACCCACTGTTCTTCCAGAGGTCCTGAGTTCAATTCCCAGCAACCACATAGTGGATCACAGTCATCTATAATGAGATTTGGTGCCTTCTTCTGGTGTGCAAGCATACATGGAAGGAATGTTGTATATATAATAAACAAATAAATATAAAAAATTGAAAAAATAAAGTGAAGCAAAGAAGAAGAGGAGGAGGAAGAAGAGAAAGAAAGAAGGAAAGAAAGAGCCACTGAGTTAGTTGCCAAGTTAAAGGACCAGGCATTCACATCAGGGCAGTTTCAGATGGCCAGACTCCAATTCAGACCTTCAAAGTCCAAAGAACACACCAGAACTCATCACTATTTCATCCTGCAGACTTGTGACATCACAGGGCCAGCCATTTTTAGACCCTTTGGTAGCACAGTATGCAATCAGAGAACCTGCTAAGCTCCAACTTCCCTGGAAGGTTGCCTGCCACAGCTCCTGACGGTGATGCGCTCTCTCAGGTCTGGTGTTTGGTGGTTCTCACCCTTAGCCTGATCCTCAGATGCAAGTTCCAACCCGGGGAAGTAAGGAGGACCAGCACCTGTCCTATCTAATCATTTCCGGGGACAGGGCTCAACCTGGGTCCTCATAGGGCACATCAGGGAATTGTGTCTCTGTATCTCTGATTCCCCTCCCAGGCAGAAACGGCTGACTCAAAAAGCCATTCCAGGCATCAGAGCCTGGCTGGCAGGGTGACACCAGCAGTTAGAAACATGTCTGGGGCTCTATATGCCGCAGTATCCTCCTTCAAGGAGTGAAAAGCACCCATTCCATATGAATGCCCTTTGAGCACGTCTTAGGGTTTCTATTGCTGTGAAGAGACACCATGACCATAGCAACTCTTACAGAGGAAAACATTTAACTGTGGTTGCAGCTTACAGTACAGAGGTTTAGTCTATTAATCATGACATCACTCAGAAGGCTGAGGCAGGAGGATGGTAAATTCAATGCCAGTTTGTGCAATAAGATGGAAAAAATGTGGAGGGGGGACAGCTAGATCAGACAGATGGTTCAGCAAGTAAACATATTTGTCACCAGACAATGCAAGTCTGATGACCTGACTCAATCCCTGGAACTCTGTGATAGTGAAGGGAAAGAGCAAGCTCCACAGGGCAGTCCCTGACCCCCCCCCCCTCACGCCATGGCCTGTGTTTCGTCACTAACTCCACAGGGCAGTCCCTGACCCTCCCCCGCCCACGCCATGGCCTGTGTTCCCTCACCAACTCCACAGGGCAGTCCCTGACACCCCCCCCCCGTCATGGCCTGTGTTCCCTCACCAACTCCACAGGGCAGTCCCTGACCCCCTCCCCCCCGTCATGGCCTGTGTTCCCTCACCAACTCCACAGGGCAGTCCCTGACCCCCTCCCCCCCGTCATGGCCTGTGTTCCCTCACCAATTCCACAGGGTAGTCCCTGACTTCTGCACATGCCATGGCCTGTGTCCCCTTAAAACAATAATAAATTTGAACATTTAAAGGGGGGGGCTTGGAAGAGAGGAGAAAAGGAAATTGCAGTCAGGATGTAATACATGAGAGAAGAATAAAGAAAAAGAAAAAGAAATAAATTAAAGAGAAACCAGGCATGGTGGCACACACTTTTAGTCCCAACATTTGAGAGACAGAGGCAAAGACAGGCAGATCTACATGAGTTCAAGGCCAGCCTGGTCTACTAAGCAAGTTCCAGGACAGTCAGGGCTACACAGAGAAACCCTGTCTTGGAAAAAAAAATAAAGAAAAAAAAACAGAGCTCAGGATGTAGCTTAGTTGGTAGAGTGCTTGCCTAGCATGTACAAAGCCATGATCCCCAGCCCCACATAGACTGGGTGCGGTAGTTTATAGATCTAATCCTAGCACTTAGGAGTAGAGACAAGAAGATCAAAAATTTGAGGTTATCCTCCACTACATAGCTAGTTCCAGGCCATTCTTGGATATGAGAAGACCCTATCTCAAAGTGGATGGCTTGGCTGGGGATATGGCTGTATGGGAGAATGTTTGCACGGCATGAAAGAACCTGGACCTAATTATCAGTACTATTAAGGAAGGGAGGGAGGGAGGGAGGGAGGGAGAGAGGGAGAGAGGGAGAGAGGGAGAGAGGGAGAGAGGGAGAGAGGGAGAGAGGGAGAGAGGGAGGAGAGAAAGATAAAAGCTGAGCATGTAACTCAGTGGCCAGACTCTTGCCCAGCCCAGCAGAGGACCTGAATTCATTCCCTGAGCACCCCTGCCTTGGTTTGCTTTCTATTGCTGTGATAAAACTCTATGACCAAAAGCAACTTGGGGGGTGGGGAAAGGATGTCTTTCATTTTACAGCTACAGCCCATCGTGAAGAAAAGTCAGGGAAGGTGCAAAAAGCGGGAACTGAAGCAGAAGTCAGGGAGGAACCCTGCTCACTGGCTCATTCTCCATGCTTGCCCAGCGTGCCCTCTTAGACCAGTCAGGACCACCTGCCCTCCCACGCCCATCACCAATCAAGAGAACGCCCCACAGACACGCCCACAGACACGCCCACAGACCAGTCTGATGTAGGCATTGTCTCAGTTGAAGCTCTCTTCCCAGATAACTCCAGCTTGTGTCAAGTTAATACTGACCAGCACACGCCCCACTCCCACCTACCCACCCCCAAAGTAAGCTGGATATCTGTCTGTGGTCCCAGGTATTTGAAGAGGTGGGAAATTGGCGCAGCTCCTAATGTTCACAGGCCCACTTCAAGACAAGGACACGGGGCTGACCCAGGTATCTGTTTGCACACTAGGGTGGCAAAGGTGAATCCCTACAAAGTCTGATGTTTGTTGAAGGGTTTGTCCATGCAGGTCAGAGGGCCAGAGGGCAACACTTGCGCCAGAAAAATGTAGCATGACTCATGGACTGGGATCCTGACCTGGACAGAAAGGGACAAACAAGTTGAACACCAGACCGGTATTCATGGCTCTGTTTCCTGACTGTGGACACAATGTGACCAGTCATCTTACACGCCTGCAATCATGCCTTCCCCACCCTGATGGACTGTACCTCATCAAACCGTGAGCCCAAATAAACCGTCCCTTCTGTAAGTTGTTTCCTGTCAGCCTCCAAGTCAGTGACCAGGAAAGGGACTAATACAGAGGGTGAGTGCAGCGGCTCTGCCTGCAGTAGCCATGCCAGGCCTGAGGAGATTGTTCTACACAGCAAGACTACATGGTCAGGGCCACAGCTGATGGGGCAGTGACAGCCGCATCCTTGACCTTTAATTTATCAAGCAGTTCCAGGGACATATGTCCACGTGGCTCTCTGAAGCTCTTCGGCTGGCTTTCCAGGAAAGGCCACACCGCTGCCTGCCCACCCCCTCATTCCACCCCTCCTCACTGATATACTCCTTTTGTTTGGTTTGGTTTGGTTTTAGAGATAGGGTTACTCTGTGTAGCTTTGGAGCCTGTACTGGTACTCTCTTTGTAGCCCAGGCTGGCCTCAAACTCACAGAGATCCACCTGCCTCTGCTCCCCCCCTCCCCACAACGAGTACTGGGATTAAAGGCATAGACCAGAACTGGCTGGCCAGAGACAGGGTTTCGTTGTGGAGCCTCGGCTGTCCTAGAACTAGCTCTATAGACCAAGCTGGCCTCAAACTCAGAGATCTGCCTGCCTCTTTCCCTCCCAAGTGCTGGGATTAAAGGTGTGACCATCACCACCCTGCTCTCACTTAAGATCTTACTCAGGATGGTGGACCACCCTGTGTTGTCTGGGACTGATATTCTCCTGGGACATGGCACTTTCACGCTAAAACTGGTAGAGCCTCTATCAACTAGGAATCAGTTGGTCACTCTGTGGCCTAAGCATGTTTGGAACCCCAGACAAGAGAATGAAGCAAGCACCAGGGCCAGACCTGTCACTTGAGAATTATAAATCACACCTCAACACATGAAGACAACAGAAATGTCCTGTAAGACTGGCAAAATGGCTCAGTGAGTAAAGGTGCTTGCCACCAAGCCTGACGGATGAGCTGAGTTCAAATCCCAGGACCCACACCCACATGGTAGATTGAAAGAGCAAACTCTCACAAGCTGTTTTCTGACCTCCACACACACACATGCTGTAACATGCATATATGTGTGCACACACACAATCAACTAATGTAGGGGCTGGAGAGATGGCTCAAAAGTTGAAAGCACTTGCTGCTCTTTCAGAGGCCCCAAGTTTGGTTTCCAGCACCCACATCCCGATGGCTCACATCTATCTATCAGGCCAGCTCCAGAGAAGCCAATGCCTCTGGCCTTCCTTAAACACCGCTCTCACATATACAACTCTTCTCATATGCACATAATTTAAAATAAGATAAAAACTTTAAATCATATTAGTTACTTTTCTATTGATGAAAACACCAAGACAGCCGGGCGGTGGCGCACGCCTTTAATCCCAGCACTCGGGAGGCAGAGGCAGGCGGATCTCTGTGAGTTCGAGACCAGCCTGGTCTACAGAGCTAGTTCCAGGACAGGCTCCAAAGCCACAGAGAAACCCTGTCTCGAAAAAACCAAAAAAAAAAAAAAAACCCACCAAGACCAAGGCAATAATAAAGGTTCCAGAGGGTTGGAGTTCATAATGGTGGAGCCAAGGCATGGCAGCAGAAGCAGGAAGCTGAGGGCTCACATCTGAACCACACACAGGAAGCAGGGAGAGTGAACTGGGAATGGCACAAGCCACCCTCAGTGACGCACGCCACCCTCAGTGACGCACGCCACCCTCAGTGACGCACGCCACCCTCAGTGACGCACTTCCTCCAGAAAGACCATCAACTGGAGGCCAAGTATTCAAATGCCTGAAACTACATGGGACATTTAACATTCAAACCACCACTAAATTTAATTAAAAAAAAATAAGAAGGGGCTGGAAAGATAGCTCAGGGGTTGAGAGCACTGGCTGTCCTTCCAGAGGACCCAGGTACAGTTCCCAGAACCCACATGGCAGCTCTTAACTGTTTGTAACTCCAGTTCCGGGGGACATGACACCTTCACACAAACACACAGGCACATGCAGACAAAACACCAATGCACATAAAAATAAAATAGAACAAAAATGTTTTTAAAAAAATTAAGAGCCGGGCGGTGGTGGCGCACGCCTTTAATCCCAGCACTTGGGAGGCAGAGGCAGGAGGATCTCTGTGAGTTCGAGACCAGCCTGGTCTACAAGAGCTAGTTCCAGGACAGGCTCCAAAACCACAGAGAAACCCTGTCTCGAAAAACCAAAAAAAAAAAAATTAAGAAAAAGAAATGTACAGGGGCTGGAGAGATTGCTTAGTGGTTAAGAGCACTGGCTGCTCTTCCAGAGGACCTGGATTCAATTACCAGCACCCATATGGCAGCTCACACCTGTCTGTAACTCCAGTTCCCAGGATCCAATACTCTCAAACAGACAAATATGCAGACAAAACAATGAGGCACATAAAATAAGAATAAATAAATTTTAAAAAAAGGAAAAATGTCATAATAAGTATATCCTCCTTAGCTGGGTGGTGACACAGATTCAGAATTTATCTACTCAGGAAGCTGAGGCAGGAGGATCACACATTCAAGGCTTCCCTGGGCAACTTAGCAAAACTCTATTCAAAATATAGAGCATAGGGCTGGAGAGATGGCTCAGTGGTTAAGAGCATTGCCTGCTCTTCCAGAGGTCCTGAGTTTAATCCCCAGCAACCACATGGTGGCTCACAACCATCTGTAATCTGGTGCCCTCTTCTGGCTTGAGGACGTACACACAGACATAATATTGTATGCATAATAAATAAGTAAATATAAAAAAAATAGAGCATGGGACTAGAAAGATGACTCCATGGCTAGGAGCTACTCTTGTCAGAGGGCTGGAGATGGGTTCCCAGCACCCCCATGGGTGCTCACAACCAGCTATTACTCCAGTTCCAAGGGATCTGATGCCGCCTTCTGACTCCATGGGCACCAGGCACACACATGGTGCACAGACATACATATAGGCAAAATACCCATTCACATACAACAAAAATAGATAAGTCCTTTTTTATATTTAAATGCAGAGTGTAGAGGCAGCAAGATGGCTCAGCAGGAGAAAGCACTGCTGCCAAGCCTGACAGGCTGAGTTCAATCCCCAGGACCCACACAGGAGAAAGAGAACTGTTTCGCTTGTTGTCCTCTGACCTCTGTCCACACGTGTGCCATGGCATGCACACACCCCACTTCCACTCCTTACACAAATAGATAAAAGCATATAAAACAAAGTAGTCCTTGGACTGCTGAGGCAGCTTGAAGGGGAAAGGCATGTGCTGCCAAGCCTGGTGACCTGAGCGTGAGCTAGTGACCCAGGTGCTGATCTATGTGACCTGGGATGAGGTGTGGCATGGAGTCACCTGTCGAGGCCTCCAGGTCTGGGGCCAGGAGCAGCTGGCTGGGTGTGGACAGAGGGGGACCTATGGGTGGGGAGGTTGCTGTGAAAGCCTGGACAGGGCGAGGTGGTCCAGTAGAGTCCGTGTGCTCTCCTCTTGCGGAGAGTCACAGAGTTCTCACATTCTACATCAGAAATCCTGAGGATACATCTGGTAGCAGTGAGAGCAAGGGAATCATCCAAAGTGCCCAGGACAGGAAACTGTCCCTGAGGAGTCAGAGGAGGGTGGTGGCCTCAGGGCTGTGGCTTTGAGTCCATGCTAGCCTCTATGGCCCCTGCCCTCTCCACTGGGGTCTTAGTGTCCGCAGCCCCTAGGCTTTAATGGGAGTCAAGAGGAGGCTCCTGGGGCTTCCTGAGGCCAACAGTCTAACTCAGTGAATGGTAAGCCCGAAGACCAGTCTCTGGGGCATGAAGTCAACAAAGAGGGATCCTACACAAGCTCTCCACTAAAGTTCCCAGACTTGGGGAACACAGCAGGCAAGTTGAGAGCCCTCAGCTTGGGGATACCTGGCACTGGGAACTTGACTCCTGCCAGAAACCTACCCCTTCAGGCCAGGGCTGTCTGCTTCTCTCTGCCTGTCTCCCAGCCACTCTGACCAAAGCGCACCATGGGTTGAGGCTGTGGAAGTAGCACTGGCACCCAGCCTCACTGTCAACTTACTATAGAGGACTTTACACAGAGACTTTATTGAGACAAGAAAGGGACATATTGTCTTGGGTCCCCCGACTGCCCTGCACGGGTCACTTCTGTAGAACTGTGGAGTTTGACCCGCTCGTGCGGTGTTCCGCATGGCACCGCCAGGAAGATCTCAATTCATGATTATTTTATAGAGGGGGATGTCAGCGCCTTGGTAAGTGAAGAGAGAGGTGAAGACATCCTTACTGGGTTGACGAGGTTGCTCAACGCTTAAGAGCACTGGCTGCTCTTCTAGAGGAGACAGCTTTGCTTTCCAGTACCCACAAGGTTGCTAACAACTTTAAGTTGCAGGGGATTTTATGCCTTCTTCTGGCTTTCCTGGGCACCAGGTACATACATGATACACAGACATACATACAGGTAAAACACCCCTGTACATTAAATAAAGAAATAAATAAATGAAGAAATACACACATAAGTAAGTAACTCTCTTATACCTGGCCCACATGGCCTCAGGCCTGCAGTTTGCCCTGTGGCCAGAAGGGGACAGCAGTATCCTGCTTAGCTTTTCCAGTTGAGAATCAAGATTTAGATGGTGGCAGAGTGAGTTCACAGTAATTGTATACACCCCGTCCTGTTAAGACCAGGGAAAGACTGGGGGCTCCCAAAGATAACCAAAGCAACCCAAATACCCATCTTGCTGCCTGCTACTGCCTACTGGGTTAAGTGTAGAGCCTGGCTAGGTTGTGGGTGAGGTTAAGATAACCAGTCTGGTTCAGTGGTCCATGGTAAGTACAGCTTCAGCTTCTTGCTTTTGCTGAGACCTCATTACCTTCCAGTAAGCCCTACCCACATCCACAGCCACCCAACCCCTGTCCAGGGCTGCTGCATAGCATAACACATCACAGCACAGCATAGCATAGCACAGCACAACACAGCACAGCATAGCATAGTGCAGCACAACACAG
>NC_022015.1:38402485-38407507 GCF_000317375.1 Microtus ochrogaster
CATAACACAGCACGGCATAGCACAGCACAGCATAGTATAGCACAGCACAGCATAGTATAGCACAGCACAGCATATCACAGCATAGCGCAGCACAACACAGCACAGAATAGCACAGCATAGCATAGTATAGCACAGCACAGCACAGTATAGCACAGCATAGCATAACATATTCTCTTTCCCCAGCAACTACATACACAGCCTGGACCATCTCCAGACCAGTGTCCCCTCGTGCCTCTGTCATCTTGCAATGCTGTTCCATGTGTCACGATGCCTTGCTTTTCTGTCCGGCTGAGAGCCCCTGTGGAGTGCTGCCTAACTTGTCCTCCTGGAACTGTCCCCTGCCAGGGTATTGTCAGCAAGGTGACACTTTTCAGAACATGGATCCTCCAAGGCCATCCGGTTTGCTGACTGTGACTCACCTGGCAGGAGCTCCCAGGCCTTCCTTCTCATCCACAGTGTGACTGTTGAGTCCCTGTGACCTGGAACCACAGTCTTGGGCTACTGCAGAGCCAAGGATCTCAGATTTGGACTTAGGATTCTGTGCAATGTCAAGGACAGTTCCCACTGCAAGGTCAGGGCTGCTGAGGGAAGCCGTGGTAGCTGCTGAGGGAAGTTCCCACTCCCTGAGCCCCAGGGGGCATGCTTGGTCCTTGTTCAGGGAAGCCCTGATCTCTTTCAGCCTGGGCTGGGTGTCCACAAGTGTTCAGGATTTTCAGCATAGGCAGCAGACCAGAGCTCAGGAAGGAATTAGTATAGTCTCCTTCACCACTCAGGAGCCAGATGGGGTGGTAGAGGAGAATCTGTACTGCTGGAACGTGTGAAAGGCAGTCCTGCTGTGCCCTTCATTCCAGCAGGCCTGGGGATCTAAGACAGTCTCTGCTATCAGTTTCTACTGAGAGATTCCTTTATCTCGATTGTTTAAGCTCTAATTTAGGGATACTGTCTTTGCTCCACACTGGGGCAGTGAGTTCTGTGTCCATTTACATGAATTGAAAACCACCTAAGGGCCAGTGTATTTGTTTATTTCAATTGCTGTGATACAGCACCCTGTCCAAGGAAACTTGTAAAAGAAAGATTTTTTTTTTTGGAGCTTATGGTCTTAGAGGATTAGCGTTCACGATGACAGGAGAGGTAGCAGTGTCTCCAGCGGCCATTGAGATTAGTGTTCACGATGACTGGAGAGGTAGCAGTGTCTCCAGCGGCCATTGAGAGCTCCCAACTTTAACCTCAACTAGGAGGCCGAGAACAAACTAGGAAGAGCAGGCATCCCTGAAAACCTCCAAGCCTGACACACCTCCTCCAACACGGCCCCATCTGCTAGACCTTAGTCTTAAGTTACCATTCTACTGCTGTGAAGAAACACCAAGGTAGCTCAGAAGAGAAAGCATTTTAACTGGGGGCTTGATTACAGCCTCAGAGGGCTAACCCATGACCATCATGAGGGAGTGTAGTGACAGGCAGGCAGGCAGGCATGGTGCTGGAGTAGCTAAGAGCTTACATACTGATCCACAGGTGGGAGGCAGAGAAAGCACCAGACTGAGCCTGGAGTGGGCTTTTGAAACCTTACAGCCCATGCCCAGGGATAGGCTTCCTGTAACAAGGCCACACTTTCTGATCATTCCCAGATAGTTCCAATTATTCAAACATATGAGCCTATGGGGGGTCCATTCTCAGTCAGTGTGGGTATCCAGTATAGTCTCCAGAGACCATCACTTCATGAGGACTAGAACCTAATCATGGATAATCCTCAGATGAATTCTCAACCTGACAGTATTGGGAAGTATGAGGTAGGAGATGGGGAGGAAGTGGGTTGCTGGTGGGGATATCTTTGGTGCTACATCTGAACCTGCCCCCTTCCTGTATGGCCCTGTCTTCTGTGCCATCTGTGCCATGGTGTATGCATGTTGTTAGAGGACAACTTTTGGGAGCCAGTCACTCCTTCCACCACATGGATTCAGAGGATCGAACCCAAGTTATCAGACTTGCATGGCAAGCACTTTGACTTGCTGAGCTATCTTGCCAGTTACAAAAATTGACTTTTTTTTTTTTTTGAAACAGAGTTTTACTATGCAGCCCGGGCTGACCTTGACTCAATTCATAGACTAGGCTGGTCTTGAACTCACAAATATCCACCTGCCTCTGCCTCCCATATATCAGGACAAAGTCTGGTGCCACTATGCCTAGAAACATGGCCATTATTCCCTGTGCTTTTTTTAAAAAACTTTCTATTTTGAGATAATTTTGACTTACAGAAGTTTTGTGAAAATAGTATCCAGTTTCTGCTTCCCTTTATATTAACCCAGTTTCCCCCATAAGTTAGCATCTTATGTAACTACAGAACCATTGTCAACAGCAAGAGATTAACCTTAGCACAATGCTAGGAACTTGATACAGATTTGGGATTGGGCTAGTTTCCCACATGGGTCAACCTCCTCCAGTGTGTAACTCTGAACCCATGTACTTAGTACCCATTTCTCTTTGGGTTCCTCCAGTCTCTGAGAGTTCACAGCCTGTTTTTCTGTTTTTATTTTTTTTAAATGAGCATGTCTATATGTAAGAGCTAATGCATGCAGGTACCCATAGAAGCCAGCGGAGGGCATCAGACACCCTGCCTGCAAATGTTACAGAAAGTTATGGGCAGCAGTGTCTGTCAGTGATGGGCACTGAACTCTGGTCTTAGGCCCTAAATCCTCTGCAGGGGCAGCAAGTGCTCCTAACCAATGAGTCATCTCTTCTCTCTTGCCAACCCCATGTCTGTAATAGTGGGGCTGGATCCCAGTAACTAACACATGCTAGACAAACACTTGATCACTGAGCTACTTCCCTGCCCTTGTTTTGCCTTTTGCATTTTGTGGCAGGTTCTTGTTAGATTTGAACTACTGAGGTAGTTCAGGGAGGCCTTGAACTTGCAATCCTCCAGCTCCAGTCTTCCAAGTAGCTGAGCTGACACACTTGCACCTCGAGTCTGGCCATAGCCTTTACTTCTTCACCTTAACCATGTTCAGCTAAAGTTCTGGAACCCTGACTAGGGACAGCTAGGAAAGACTGACAGACACATGTACAGGAAAAGCGGGGATTGGGTGAGCTGGGATCTCTGATGTAAAAGGCACAGCATCCAGGAGGCTCAGGGTGCTTACTACAGAGTTGAACAGGGAAGTGGGTTATTACATACAGATAAGCAAGGAGGCAGGTTTAATTAATCTCAGTAGGAACAGTCTCTGTAGGGGACCAGTCTTTGAACTGGTGGGACTACTGTGGACATTTTTTTTTTACATTGTTAATATTCACATTCAAACCAGAGGGGCTGGAGAAATGGCTCAGCAGTTAAGAGCACTGGTTATTCTTCCGGAGGTCCTGAGTTCAATTCCCAACAACCTCATGTGGCTCACAACTATCTGTCTGGCACCCTCTTCTGGCCTGATGGCATACATGCAGACCAGAATACTACTGTATACATAATAAACACAAAGAACAGGAAGGCTTTGCTGTCCCCCTGAGCCTCATCAGGGTAAGGCTTTGCCACTCACATGGGCCTGAGGCACTGGGATCTTTAACATGGTCATGCCCATGTCAGCAAGACACATCCAATCAGGACTTCATTCTCTCCCTATACTTCTCCATACTTTTGTTTTAAGACAATTTCACGAGGGGGGGGGCTGGAGAGATGGCTCAGAGATTAAGAGCACTGACTTTTCTTCCAGAGGTCCTGAGTTCAATTCCCAGCAACCACGTGGTGGCTTACAACCATCTGTAATGAGATCTGGTGCCCTCTCCTGGCGCGTAGGCACACATGCAGACAGAACATTGTATACATAATAAATAAATAAATCTTTTTTTTTTTTTTTTTTAAAAAGACAATCTCACGTGTAGCTGTGGCTGCCCTGAACCTCGCTCTGTAGACCAGGGTGGCCTTGAACTCAGAGACTAGCCTGCCTCTCCTCGGGAGTGCTGGGATCAAAGGTGTGTGCCACCTCACCTGCTATCTTTGCTTCTCTGAAGAAAGAAATGAGAACAGACACAAACTTTCACATTCCAGGAGTATGGTCACTGAGCACTGATACTGTATTTCTCCTTGTGGAACTATGTGGGCAGATGAAAACAAACACGAAGCCCTCCTTCCGGTGGTTTCAGCAAACCCACACTCTGCCAGGCAAATTCCACACATGAAACAGGTTGAACTGCAGGTGTGCTGGCGACACCACGTGAGGCTTACAGTCTTCCCGGAGTTCAGAGCAGCTTCCATGGGTCCCACACACCCTCAGCAATTTAATCTCTGAGTTCAGGACCCGAGACAGGTTATACAACTAGAAACAGGTCAGGCATGGTGGTACATGCTTTTAATCCTAGCAGAGAAGTAGAGGCAGGTAGAGTTCTGGGCGTTTAAGACCAGAATGCTCTGTACAGCAAGCTCCAAGTTAGTCAGGGCTACAAGGTGAGACCTTATCTCAAAACAAAATGATTATCAATCACCCTTTACCAACAGTTTAGATTGGGGTGAGGGGACCTAGAATTGCCAATAAGTAACAGAACTTGCTAACTGGCTTGCAAAGTCTATTGTACATTAAATTCTTTAAAAAAAAAAAAAAACAAAATTATGTATGCTGAATGCAGTGGCCCATGATTTTAATCCCAGAACAGGCAAGTGGGAGGCAGGTGGTGTTGTGCTTTCCTGTCCCTTTAAGGGACAAGCCACGCCCACTCCCATTACCTCTGACCTGCCCGCTGCCATCTTGGGCCCTTCCTCCTGGGAATGTTATGGTTTTGGTCCCTTTAAGAGACAAGCCACACCCATCCCCCCTCCCCATACGCTGAGGCAGGCTGATCTTCAGCTTCCGGCCTGAGCTCGGTCTCTCTTTTCCATCTTCCTCTCGAAGAGGCAGCTTGGCCTCTGCCTCTCTCCCCACTTCTCTGCTTCCCCCCTTATTTGTCTCTTTCTCCTCTTCTCTCTCTCTCTCTGTCCCCCCCTTCACCCTTCCTCCTCCATAACTCCCTGAATAAACATTCAACCTCACCCTGCATGTC
>NC_022015.1:38408786-38412466 GCF_000317375.1 Microtus ochrogaster
GTGCTGGTTGAGAAATAAACTAGGGGCTGTTTGGTATTGACCTTCAGTCCTCCCGGTCCATCCTATGTTTCTGTCTTCATTTCTCTTAATCTAACGTTTCCTCAGCCTCAGCACCCCCTCACAGAGAACCTCCAGCCAATTTCTGCTGGAGTGGGCTCAGACATTGGTCTGTGTGTGTGTGTGTGGGGGGGGTGCCTACAGGTATGTACAGGCGTGTAATCCCCTGGGAACTGTTGTTTCAGATGGTTGCGAGCCATCCTGTGGGTGCTGGGAATCAATCGCTGAGCCATCTTTCCAGCTCCAGTCTATTTCAAATTAAAAGCAGTCCCACAGGTTTTCCCTTTCGTCCCACTGTCATGCCACGTGTGAAATTCCAAAGTCCTTTGTGAGTCTGTTTCTCGACCTGGAAAATAGAAGCGAAGGTCCTCTTGCAGAATTAAATCAGTGTAATACCCTTCAAGTGAAGTGCTGCGCCAGAAACTGGCAGTGCAGTGGGCTCAAAGCAAACCTTAGTAGCCATGCCTGCGAGCAGGGACTGGAAGAGCGGCCATAAGGGGTTGAATAGCAGAGAGGGGAGGGAGTGCAGAAACCGGGCCAAAGGAATCGCCCAAAGTTCCCCAGACCTTCGAGAGCCGCCCTTCCAAACGAGCACAGCTGCGGTCGCCTGGCCCGAGCCCCTCTCCCGGGCTTCTGGAAATAGCCGTGCACACAGACACAGCCTAGAAATTCCAGGACCGTTCACTTCCGCTAGAGCGACCCCAAATAGCCCTTTCCGGCAAAGGCAAGCAAGACCGGGTTGGAGGCCAGCTCCTGCGGTGGGGGTGTGTGTGGCCTGAATAAACCACGCCCCTCGCACCCGGCCTCTCATGCACAGCGACGGCCTATTGGTCCCGCCTTCGTGACGTCTTTCCGGGGCGGTCCGTGTGGGGCCCGGCGCTCACCCCCAAGCTGAGTTAACTGGGTGTCCCTGCGGTCCACGTCCCCGCCCGGGGCTGAATCGCTGAAGTGGCTACGCTGCGGAGCGAGGGCCACAGGCCTGCCGCGCCCGGGTAAGCGACCGGCGGAGCCGGCCAGGGGACCGTCGTGAAGGTCCCTTGAACCGGTTGGGGATGGACAGCGAGGTGCGGGACGGAGAAGGGATGAATGGGAATCCGGTGCGCTAGGCGGTGAGGAATGGAAGCGAGGAGAAGGGAGGAACGGGCCGAGCCCTTGGAGGAGCATGGATGCGCGGGAGGAGGAGGTGGGCTGACGGCTATCGCTAGCCTGCGAGAGCTCAGGCTGGGCAGTTTGTGAACATTCTATGGACACTTGAGAGTAGGCGAGTCCTGGATCAGTCAGTACCCTAGAAGGTGTTGGTCTCAGAAATCGTTGACCCTTTGGGTGACTCAGGCCTGCTCCCCAAATTCTTTGTACCTGCGTGTGAGGAAAATCCATCCCACTCCTCACTTGCCTACTTGACTGCCTCCCCCTGTGGCCGCTAGCTTGTGCACTAGCGGTCTGGCTGGTGCTTGGAGTCCGACTAGAACTTGCATTACTTACGCCCCCCACCCCCAGGAAGCAGCTCCAGTTTTTCGGTAAAATCAACCAGCAAAGTGCTTAAAATACAGGTTTTCCATTTATAAATTAGACCTGCCTAATGGACGGCGAGATAGCAGAACTGCTGATAGCAGAACTGCTGATAGCAGAACTGCTGGCGTGGTGAGCTTCAAGACAGCAGACCTTTGGCACTTTAGTAGTGAGACTGTTCCAGAAACCTGGAGCTAAGCAGGGTAATTGAGATACTATTGATGTCTGTCCCATGGACACATACTTTAGGTCACAGGGCAGTGACATATGTAAGTCCAAACAAGTGATGTGTCCGGATTAGGTGGCTCTAGTTTGTCTTGTATTAGCTTTCTCAATCTCCGTTGCTTAGAGTAGAGATGGGGCCTGCTGATAAAAGGTTATTAGTGGTCATTGCCAAGTCTGTACTTCTTGCATGGAATCTGTGTGTGTTAGAAAAAGAAGTTCAGCAATTCGAGGTCTAGTTCTATGTGATTGTATATAGCAATCCATACATCTCGGTTCATAAAGGAGTAAAGAGTCAAGGAAGATTGAGAATGCAGGATATCAAACACCAGAGGACCTGGGAGGCATCTTAAGGGCACAGTCTAGGAAAGGAATGCCGTTAACACTTGGGGACTCAGACACGTCACCTGGCTGAACTTCGGTAGGTGCAGTCCAGGAAATAAAGACTTAAAGTCTTGTGTGTATAGACATTGCCCTGTGGTCTAAAGGATTTGCCCATGTGGCAGATTGGGACGTTAGATACTGGCCTTCTTGTGTGAGCTGGCAGAAGGTGCCCTGCTGCTTCTTCCCTGCAGATTCCTGGGGAACTGATTCCCAGAGAGGAGGGACTCTCGGTGCCGCCTGCCTATCCTAGTCTCAGACTTAACACAGTATTTTATTTATCGTTTTCTTCCTTCGTTATGTGTATGTGTGTTTTATCTGCATATCTGTCTATGCACTGCTTTCATGTAGTGCCCTGAGGGCAAGAAGAAGCTGTCAGGTCCTCTGGGACTAGAGTTAACAGACTGTCATTAGACCGTGCAGGCCTATAACCTCAGCACTGGGGAGAAAGAGGCAGGGGAATCCGGGGGCTCTCTGGCCAGTCAGTCTAGTCAACTTGGCAAGTTCCAGTGGGTTCATCAAGAGACCCTGTCTCAAAGTAATATAATAGATAATATATGGGAGGTGGCTGAAGAGATGGCTCAGGAGTTAAGAGCACTTTTAGAAAAATATTTAAAAATATTTTTTTTAAATATTTATTTATTTATTATGTATACAATATTCTGTCTGTATGTCTGCCGACCAGAAGAGGGCACCAGACGTCACTACAGATGGTTGTGAGCCACCATGTGGTTGCTGGGAATTGAACTCAGGACCTTTGGAAGAGCAGGCAATGCTCTTAACCACTGAGCCATCTCTCCAGCTAAAAATATTTTTGCCAGGCAGTGGTGGTGCATGCCTTTAATCCCAACACTGGGGACAGAGTGACTCTATGAGTTCAAGGCCAGCCTGATCTACAGAGCTAGTCCTAGGACAGCCAGGGCAACACAGAGAAACCCTGTCTCGAAAAACAATATGTGTGTGTGTGTGTGTGTGTGTGTGTGTGTGTGTTTTGCCATGTGCCTGCAATTCCTGGAGTGACCTGAAGAAGGCATTGGATTCCCCACGACTTGAGTTACAAATGGCTGTGAACCACCATGTGGTACTGGGAATCTAACCCTGATCTTGTGGAAGAACATCCATTGCTCTTAACTGCTGAGCCATCTTTCCAGTGAGGTTTTACACTGTTCATGGTGACACATGCTTTTAATCTCAGCACTTGGGAAGCAAAGGCAGACAGATCTTTGTGAGTTCAAGGCCAGCCTGGTTCATGTAGCTTGTTCTAGGCCAGCTAGGACTATACAGTGAACCTAGTCTCAAAACAACAAACAAAATAGATGAGTTCTCAGTATAAGGCCCTGTCTTGGAACTTGTTATATAGATCAGGGTGACCTAGAACTTTTGGCTATCCTCCTGCCTTTGTTTCTAGAGTACTGGGATTCCAGATATACACTGCCATGCCTGGGTCTTTATACAGAGACTACTGAGGTCCAAACTCTGACTTAAGGATCCCTAAAGTTCTTTTTTTTTTT
>NC_022015.1:38412741-38419999 GCF_000317375.1 Microtus ochrogaster
GAACTAGCTCTTGTAGACCAGGCTGGTCTCGAACTCACAGAGATCTTCCTGCCTCTGCCTCCCGAGTGCTGGGATTAAAGGCGTGCGCCACCACCTCCCGGCTGTTTTTTTTTATTGGTCAGTTTGTAAAGGTTAGTGTAGCTCCCCTTCTGTAACGTTGTTTTGTTGACCTGGGAGCCCACTCTGTAGCCGGGGTGGTCTCGAACTTGCCTCTTGCCTCTGCTTCCCCAGAGCTGCAATTATAGGCATTGTCATCATGCCTAGCTCTACATGCGATCTTGACATTAAGACTATCTTTCGCAAAGTGGAGGCAGGACCACGCCAGAGAGATGAAGTCGCAGTACAAGAAGGGCCTTCTTGGCTCGTGTTAGTGGCTAGTTTCTGTTTCTGTGGGAGTGACTTCTAGACACACCCACTGGCTGGGAGTAAGTGATAGGAGTGGTACACAGCAGGAGCTTTCCCTGTGGGGCGTTTTAGAGATAGACTTGAGGAACAGCTGCTGCAGCGTGTGTACACTTATGTGTGTATGCATGCACTGCCTGTGTGACTTCCCACATACGTGGCTGCTTGCTTGCATACGTATGACTGGCTGTGTGCAAGGACAGGTCTGTGCAAGTGGGCTTGGGTGTACAGGTGTGTGCGTTTCTGCATTTTTGTTTTGGATAGCAGGTTTGTGACTAGGCTGGCATCATCAGGGCTTACCACCTGCTAACGCCACCTATCCTCTGGAAGGTGAGGAGCTGTTTCTCTAGTCTCCAGGCATCGCCATCTGCTAACGCCTGTCCTCTAGAAGGTGAGGAGCTCCTGAGTGTACTTTATATGTTCCTCAGTGAAAGCTGGGCCTAATAGCTCACACTTGCAGTCCCAGCATTTGGGAGGCTGGACAAGTTTGAGGTCAGTTTGGGCTACGTAGTGAGTTCCAAGCCAGCCTAGGTTACAGTGTGAGACCTGTCTCAACAGCATGGCTCAGAACACAAGAGCCTGTACTTCTCTTATAGAGGACCTGAGTTTGGGTCCTAGCACTTACATCTAGTGGCTCACAACTGTTTATAATTCCAGCTTCAAGGTAATCCGATGCCTTTGGCCTCTGGGGCACCTGCTCTCATTCATGTGCCCGTGCGCGCACGCGCACGCGCACACGCACACACACAGAGGGATGTACATGAATATGCAAGGTTGAAAAAATAAAGAACCTTAAGACCCAGCTCCAACAACTCCTCAGGGAGAGCAGGTCTGCTTAGTGTCCTCTCACGGCAGTACCGTCCTGGGTTCCACTAGGTTCCAGTTGTCTCCTAGAAAATGGGTTTCCTAACAGATAAATCAGGTAGTTTCTCAAAAAAAAAAAAAAAAATTTCCAGGTGGGCTGGAGAGATGGCTCAGTGGTTAAGGGCATTGCCTGCTCTTCCAAAGGTCATGAGTTCAATTCCAAGCAACCACATGGTGGCTCACAACCATCTGTAATGAGGTCTGGTGCCCTCTTCTGGCCTGCAGACACACAGGCAGACAGAATACTGTATACATAATAAATAAATACTTAAAAAAAAAAGATCTCCAGGTGAGATCCAGTAAGGTGCCTCAAGGGATAAAGGCACTTGCCACCAGGCCTACCCCTGCGGTGGGAGGAGGAACAGATTTCTGCAGGCCGTCCTTGGACCCCACACACGCTCTGTAGTGCGTGCACCCAGGCCACACATATAGTTACTTGTTCTAATTAAAAAAAAAAAAAACAACAAACTCCTCCCACGCAGTGGCACACACTTTTTAATCCCAGCTCTTGGGAGGCAGAGGTGGGAAGATCTCTGAGTTTGAGTCCAGCATGGTCTACAAAGCAAGTTCCAGGACAGCCAGGACTGTTACACAGAGAAACCCTGTCTTGCAAAACCAAACAACCAACTAAACAAACAAAAATCTCCATGACCTTCCCCCACATCCATGTGAACTGTCAGCTGCTCTGTGCCGCACTGGCCACGCGTTGATGCCTTTCATAGATGTTTCCCAAAGGGATCCATGCCATCATACATGTTGTAAAATCATAAAAAAATAATCCAGATCCAGTCCTCAAGATAGTCATTGTTGACATTCGCTTCCTGATGCACTCTGTGGCCATAAATGTCAAGTAGTTTATACATGGATGGCACAGTATTTACAGAGCCATTCCAGAGCATGCTACTGTGAGAAATATCTGTAGATCTCTGGGGGTGTGTGTGTGTGTGTGTGTTGTGTACTGTTGTGCTCACTCACGAGGTGTGTGTAGGCCAGAGGCTGACACTGACATGTCTTCCTTGATCCCCTCTCCACCGGTTTTATGTAGGCAGAGTCTCGCTGAACCTCAAGTTTGCTGTTTCTGCCAACCTAACTCAAAACCCTGGGCCCATCTGTCTCTGCCTCACAATGCCACCATGTGCGGCTTTTGCATGAGTGTTAGGGCTCTGAACTCTGGCTCTTGAGCCTGTCCTGTGCAGTAAGCCGTCTCCCGGCCTCAGTTGTGTATCAGATGTTAACCTGGAAGCCACCGTGTAGCCAAGGCTGGCCATGAACTCTTGCTCTTCCTGACTACACCTCCCAACCACTGAGGTTACAGGCATGTGCCACCAAGACTTCCATCTTTGAACTTCTGTCCAGTTCCTCCTTTAAAAAAAGTTCTTGAGCCGGAGGGTGGTGACGTGTGCCTTTAATCCCAGCACTCGAGAGGCAGAGGCAGGTGGATCTCTGAATTTGAGATCAGCCCGATCTACAGAGCAAGTTCTAGGATAGCCAGGGCTACACAGAGAACCCCTGATTCAATAAAACAAACAAAAGTTCTTGTGTCAGAATTGGCTTCATCAGCAGTTGTAACATTGACAGTTCTGATGCGTGTTCTTCCCCGGCTGGAGCTGCCGAGTGCTGCTCCTCCTGGCCTCCTCACTGCATGTGTGTCCCTTGTTCTTCCTGAGCAACTCTGGCTCTCTTTCAACCCTAGGTGTGTCTGGCACTGCAGAGGAGGATCTGCCTCTGTCCTACATGTGCCTCAGCCAATGCCATGGCCTGGGAGTGCCCTGCCCAGCTGCTCTCACCTGCAAAGCCAAACTTAATATGCCAAGTACAGGATGCCAAACCCACAGCTGCCCAAGGAGGACATCATCAGCCTGGCCTCCCGGTCTGCACTGAGCAGATACCTCTGGTGAGTGTCCCAGGGCCTGCCTGTTTGGGGACCGACAGGGAACCTAGGAAGAGCCCTGGGTAGTGGGTTTGTAGAGTCAGCAGAAAGCCACCCTGAGGTGGCCAGAAGCTCTGGAGCCACAGTTGTGGGCTGTGTTACCTGGGATGCCTACTGTGTGAATAAAGTTTTGCTGGGGGGTGGGACAGCCTCTGCCATCCATGATTGTCCCTTCACCACAGTGGCAGGACTAAGTAGCTGAGACATGATTGTCCCTTCACCACAGTGGCAGGACTAAGTAGCTGAGACATGGTTGTCCCTTCACCACAGTGGCAGGACTAAGTAGCTGAGACATGATTGTCCCTTCACCACAGTGGCAGGACTAAGCAGCTGAGACATGATTGTCCCTTCACCACAGTGGCAGGACTAAGCAGCTGAGACATGACCTGCATGATTCCCTGTCTAAAATATTTGCTCCCTGGCCCTTTTTTTTTTTTTTTTTTAAGATTTATTTATTATGTATACAATGTTCTGTCTGCATGTGTGCCTACATGCCAGAAGAGGGCACCAGATCTCATTACAGATGGTTGTGAGCCACCATGTGGTTGCTGGGAATTGAACTCAGGACCTCTGGAAGGAAAGTCAGTGCTCTTAACCTCTGAGCCATCTCTCCAGCCCCTCCCTGGCCCTTTATAGAAAAAATTGGCTCACCCGTCCCAGATTTGTAAGAAGTAGGCAGCAGGGGGTGCTAAGACCCAGAGTATATTTAGGAAGCTGAGGCCCTCTCTAGCCAACAGAAGTGCCTGTCACATCTTTCCTCCTTGACCTCACCAGCAGACTTCCAGCCCAGGGCTGGAGCCCAGGGAACAGATGCCTGTATCTGCTGGCATCTTTAGGTGCCAGTAGGTGAAAGGATTCAAGAACCAACCGAACGCCTTCATCACCATGGCCCAGCTGCCTTGCTTGAGCTCACAGCTGAGCCTGAATGCCCGTGTGAAACCTTCCTCTCAGCTCGCCCTGAGGGACGGTACTGTCTCTTCTCACCACCCCACCTCTCCCTCAGAACAAATAAGACCCACCCAGCACTGGGGAGGAAAAACTTTCACCCTGTTGGCAAGGCTTGGCCTTCTCCTGTTCTAACTCTGGCTTCGGGGGGAAGAAAGTGGGACTTGTATCAGAAGTTGAGACTCAGTGAAATTGGGTCAAGTGCTTTAGGCGATGGGAAGCAAGACACAGGCAGGTTGGCATTTTCCTCATGGCCGCAGAGTTGTGTTTTTCCTGGTCCTGGTCTGAGTACTGGGCTCTGTGCATCATGGGCCCTGCAGAGCCTGCACTAGAGATGTAGCGTGAAGCCCTTGGTCTCTGGGGAGGCCGTGTGCTGCTGAGCAAACGCCTCTGACCACCTTGCCCTTCTCACCCCAGATCCCTGGGCCAAGCAGAAGGCAACTGTGGACAGCTTGAAGGGCTGGCTGGCTCAGAGACCACCAGCCTTGCTTCCAGCTCGCCAGCAAGATGTGGACAGCCCTGGTGCTGCTTTGGATTTCCTCCATGCCCTTATCTAGAAGCCATAACACGACTGAGGAGCCGCGTAAGTGAGAAAGCTGTGTGACCACCAGGACGGCCCCCAGGAGCCTCAGCCCAGAAGAGAGGCAGCTACAGTCCTGCCTTCCCAGGGCGGGGCGGGGCTAGGGTAGAGAGGAGCACAGGTGGGGCCCCAGTGTGACCAAGCAGCAAAGCCCTGTAGACCTGCCCTGTCTTGTGGAGTTCATTTGTTGGAACACCAGGTATTGAATGCGCTCCTGCCCTGTGTGGCTCTGCGAATCTCCAGAAATTCCTTCAGACAAGCCTATCCTGAGGCTAATTAGAATTTGAATGTCTGCAGCCACTTTTTTGTACAAATCTTGGGGTGTGTGCACAGGAGCTGAGGTTTACTTTGTTTTCATGGGCTAATCATATAATGTGAGCCTTCTGGCCTGCTGCTTAGGGACTGGATCCATTTCTAAAGTTCTGAAGCCTCCACAGGCTGGAGTCAGAATGGGCAAAGGAATCCTTGACTCAGGTGTCATGGGCTCTGGGTGGCTGTGGTCAGCTGTGGAGAGGAGAAGAGGAGGCACTGACTCACGGGACACTTCCATCAACACCAGGGCTCTGGTTAGAATATGGTGCCAGCCAGCACAGGGCCAGGAGCTAAGTGACAGCATGTGACCCTATGCTTGATATGTATTCTCTTTCTATGGTTGATAGTATTGTCTTTCTCTCTCCCTTCCGACTTGAACGACACTTAGTAGCTACCAAGGTGTGGCCTAAAGCCGTGAACTTGAACCAAAGCGTGACTAGGGACACAGGTCCGAGAACAGCCACAGTGCCGCCTGCTCCTGTCACGCCAACCACGGGGACCTGGGCAGCTAGCCCGAACTTGACCAGAGTGACAGCAGAGATGACAACGCAGTGGACAAACACGAGCACTCTGACCACCAGAGAAGGCACGACGGGCAGTGTGACCTCCAGTTCCCTTACACCACCTCCATCATCAGGGCCCGTGACCTTGGGGCCATCTCCACCCACCACCACTGCTGGGCTTCCCTCTCTCAGCACACCACATGCAGAAGTGCCAAGTGCAGATGCCAGCACATCACCAAGAACAGCCACAGTGGCAACCGTGGCCCCGCATACCACGACTGTTGCTGCAGGCACCATAAACACAAGTGGTCCCACGAGGACTCCGAGTCCTGCCGAAAGCACACCTACTAACACATCCACCATGAGCCCCATCCCCACTTCAGGTGCCCAAACCCAAGGTACCACCATCCAGGTGACAACAGAACAGCCAGTGCATAGCACAGCTGGCAGCTCAACACCTGGTCCTTCAAATACCACCCTGGAGCCCACCACCACCCGCTCTGTGGCTTCAACGGCAGTAGTGACCACCACTCAGATCCAAACCAAGGAGCCAACTGCCAGCACAAAGCCAGTGCCTCCTACCAGCCCGACCCCAGAAGTGGAAGCCACAACCCTCACCACACAGCCAAGCCCTGCATTATCTACCCAGGGGATAGGTGGGCCAGGCACACCCCTGACAACAGAGCGGGTGGAGACCAAAGCCACAGCTGGTACTGCCTCTGCTGGGCCAACACCCAGGAGCTCCGGGGACCCTAAGGTGCCAACCACAGACTCGTGTCAGCTCAGCACCCAAGGCCAGTACCTAGTGATCACTCCTGAGCCCCTTACCCCATCCTTAGTGAACAAAATGTTGCTTCTGGTGGTGCTCGTTTTTGGGGTGACCCTGTTCATCGCAGTCCTGGCGATGTTTGCCCTGCAAGCCTATGAGAGTTACAAGAAGAAGGACTACACACAGGTGGACTACCTGATCAATGGCATGTATGCCGACTCGGAGATGTGAGCCCAGGAGGCCGGCCTCCTTTGTGGCCTTCTGTTTTGTCTCAGACCAAACCAAGTGCTTCCAGATCCTTTTGGTGCAATTTCGGAACTGTGCCAGATGCGTAGACACACGTAGCTGCTGTCAGACCACTCCAGGAACAGAAGAGAGCTGCCTTTTCATAGTTATTTTTTTAAACTATCACATATGCAAGCGTGACCATGGTCAAGGGGGCCTGGCCCGTTTGGCTGTCGGCGTGTGAGATCTTGACCAGAATTAAAAGCAGTGGCTGCTCTCCGTCTGGCTCCCATGGTCTGTGTCCTGCCCTCACTCTCCGTCTGGCTCCCGTGGTCTGTGTTCTGCCCTTATTCGCTCCTGGCGCAGCCTTTGTGATCCCTGGGGGCTTCCTCTTGTAACCATGGATATGACATGAGTCCCTGTGGGGCTGCTGTGTTCAGGCCACTGTCTTGGGCTCCCTCTGATGTCCGAGTGCTCTACAGTGGCTCTCCCAAGTCCTGAGCTGTCCCTTGGTGCTGGCAGTTGGCTGTTTGGCTTCTCAGGAGCTGAACCTCTTGGAGCCCAACCTGAGTATGAAAGAGCCAAATCCAGCACAATCCATAAAAAAACCAGGTTGGCCCCTACACACCCTGCTAGTTACCTGGCTCAGACACAGAGGTGGGACACACAGTCCAGGGAAAAGTGGTGCTGAATCTCTTGTTCCTCTGCACAGGGTATCGCTGGAAAAG
>NC_022015.1:38420918-38424246 GCF_000317375.1 Microtus ochrogaster
ACCCCAGCCGTGACCCCTGGTCCTAGGATCCCCTTCTGTGTTCAGTTGTGAGCCATACCCCAGCCGTGACCCCTGGTCCTAGGATCTCCTTCTGTGTTCACTTGCTCTGTTTACAAGCTGATCCTTGGCCTTTCCCTACCCTTGTGCCCACTGTAGCCAGAGCACTTGAGCCACACAGCAGCAGCCAAAGGATTCCCAGCTGTGCTCTAGGCCAGGTCTATGGCACCCAGCTGATCTAGGGCCAGCTATGGAATGTTCTGGAGCTTGGCTTCATCTAGTAAACAATGTCTGTCCTGAGCATGGTGCCTGACCTAGAGAGTAATTATGGCTAAGGCTGCTGTTTTCTGGGGTCACTGTTTCTCCTTCCTGTGATGGCCCAGATTCCCATTTCAGTTCTGCCTCCTACAAAAGGGATGACAGGTGGCCTGTAATGAGGGACAAAGTAAACCCCTGGGCCATTTGCAGAACTATGCAGGGTGAGACAAAGGGATCAGAGTTACCACACAGCTCTTGTGGCCTCCCACCCACCTTATCTGGCATTAAAGTTGCCCTGCCCTGCCCTGCTGCCGCACCCACTTCTCTGAGTCAAGCAGTTTGTACTGAAAGCTGATAGCTGGCCCTTCTCCCTCCGAGCAGACACTCTTGAGCAGAGTACAAGTTTTTTTTGTATGGTTGGTTTTTTGAGACGGGGTTTCTCAGTGTAGTCCTGGGTGTCCTAGAACTCGCTCTGTAGACCTTGAACTCACAGAGATCCGTCTGCCTCTGCCTTCCGCGTGATGGGATTAAAGGCGGGCACCACTAAAAAGCTCCTGGCCCTAGCCTTGGCTGGAAAGGTGTCTGGTTCCAGCCTTAGGTCCAGGCCAGTTTACAACATTCTGTGTCTGAGAAACTTACCTGCTTCTCAACATAGCCCTGATGCCTCAGCTCCTGTCGGATGAGTGGCAGGCTCCCCCTTGTGGCTGATGGAGAGTGTGTGTGTCCCTCGTGACTGATGGAGTGTGTGTGTGTGGTTTTTCAAGACTTGAATTTCTCTGTGTAGCTGTTCTGGAATCCACTCACTCTGTGGACCAGACTGGTCTGGAACTCAACACCTGCCTTGCCTCCCTAGTGCTGGGATTAAAGGCGTGCGCCTAGCACCTTGAGCCCACGTCCACCACGTTTCAAAGTATGTTCTCAAATCTGGGAGCCCTAAACCTTTCGGGGTGTGGGGAGAAGTGGGTCGAAGTGAGAGTTTACGCGGAAAGGCCAAGTTGCCTATCAAGGTCACCCAGCAGGCCGAGATTCACGGACGGCCTGCAGGTCAGCATTGTGCGCTGAGGTGGCCGGGGAGAGGTTTCATCTTCAAGGCCACGCGAACACGCGCCCGCGAGGACATAGGGGGCACCTGAGGCCAGTAGCAGCTGAGGTGGCCCTGGTCGCTGTGGCGGAGATCCCCTGGTGCCCCCTGGCGGCCGAGCTTCTCACCTCATCCGGCCCTTGGCTGTGCCCACCAGCCTCGGCCACTTAAACCGACAAAGTCACCCCAGCTGACTCTGACCCTGAAAGGTGCCCCAGGACGCTCCCACTGGAATACGTATTCTCGCGGGTGCTTTTAGTCCTGCGGGGAGGGAGTTCTCGTCCCCACTTGGGGCCAGCATGCGCTTGAGGGAATGACGTCATGTGAGCCTGAAACTCCTCCCCATCTCCTAGGCATCCTGGAGTTAGTTCTGGGAGCCCGAAACATCTCAACATGGTGACCCCTCTCTTCTCATAACCAGCTAGCTTTGGGGGTCATTCGGAACAAGACACGCGAAGCATCTTTATATCGCCACTCTGTTAACAGCTGGTGTCTGTGAACGCTTACTTTGTGGCCTGCTCAGGTAGCCCCTGCTGCCATCTATCCCTTATCTCAGAGGACTGCCTTCTGCCCCCATCCCACCCCCTGCTCATCCTCCGCTTAGCAGCCAGGGGGATATTTTTAAACAGAACTCAAATCTTAATGCTCAGTTCCCCAGGCTGGCCTCCCACTGGGACTGGAGGATGTGGGGGGGAGGCAAACACTTTAATTAGATATGCTCGCGACCGGAGGGGAGTGTTAAGAGAAGCCGGGGGGGAGGGGGAATGGGGGGGAGGGGTTCCACAATGACCTCCCGCGTTGAACCTTCAAGAGTGGCACAAAGCTGGTGAGTGTGAGAAGAGGCAGTCCGAAGCAGGACTAGCGGCCAGAGTTGGTGAGAAGCCTGTTCTCAGGGATTTAAGGAAAGAAGTAAGGCCTTTCGGTTTAGATTTTAAACAGTTACTTAATTGCACTTCTGTGTTTTCATGACACTAAAGTTACTTTAAAAAGTTTAAGGGTGGCCAGGCAAGATGGCTCAGTGTGTAAGGATGCTCGTCCTCAAGCCTGGACAGCCGGGTTTGATCCCCGCAAGCCACATTGTCCTCTGAGTGCCATATAAGTACTGTGCGCGCGCATCGGCGCGCGCGCGCGCGCGCACACACACACACACACACACACACACACAGTAAATAAATAAATGAAATGAAAAATTTAAAGGGAAATGAGAAAGAGGGGAAGGGGAGACACAACCTGAGACCCCCAAAGACCCAAGATGGGATTAGGGCCGGTTTCCAGTTGCTTATGTGTATGAAAATTTCCATGATGAAAAATGAGAAGAAAAAGGAAAGGGAGGAAGGAAGGGTGGAGTCCTCACTTCAAGCTCCGAAGAGTAAGATCCTTCTGGCTGCCACGGGGAGGAGCTAGGGGAAGCTGTTCAGTCATCCTAGGAGGCAGAACTTGGACGAGATCACATTCAGTCCCCAGAGAGAAGCCAGGGAACTTGG
Source organism: Microtus ochrogaster (assembly GCF_000317375.1). NCBI lineage: Eukaryota > Metazoa > Chordata > Mammalia > Rodentia > Cricetidae > Microtus > Microtus ochrogaster. The sequence continues at coordinate 38,423,739 of NC_022015.1, forward strand.
AGACTTTGGAGACTGAGCCCATAGGCATTCACTGTTTCTACTTTCTGTTCCTCGTCCATCCCTCCCTCCCTTCCTCCCTCAACCCAGGCCTGGCACATGCTAGGTAAGGGCTGAACTACTGACCTATACTTCACTGACTCCTGCTATAAGTCCAAGGCCAACCTGGTATACAGAGCTAGTGAGAAACACTATCTCGAAAAACCAAAAAAAAAAAAAAAAAAAAAAAAAAAAAAAAAAAAAAAAAAAAAAAAAGGAGAAAGAAAGAGAAAAATTACCAATGATACAAAATAATGAGGCCATCATTCGGTGCTGATGACTCCATGGCTATTGCTCTGTGACAGTGTGTCCATCCTGTCAGCCTCCATGAGTCTCTGCATGAATGAGTAAGGGCTTTCGCTCTAGGGGTCATGGAGAGGGTTTACATGAATGCCAGGAAACAGAGATGGCTGCTACCTAAGGCTGCTCTGCCACGATGCTTCTGCCTCTCTAAGATGTTATTTCTTTCTTT
>NC_022015.1:38427026-38428143 GCF_000317375.1 Microtus ochrogaster
AAAAAAAAAACAAAAAAACAAAAAACTAGTTAAGACTCTGTCTCAGACAAAACAAAACTCATGAAAACACTGGGTGGAGGTGGCGCATGCCTTTAATCCCAGCACCTGGGAGACAGGCAGATCTCTGTGAGTTCAAGGCCAGTCAGGTCTACAGAGCAAGGTCTAGGACGGGCTCAAAAGCCACACAAAGAAGCCCTGTCTCAAAAAACAAAAATGTACAAAAGAGGTGGGGATGGGGTGGGGATAGAGGCTCAAGCCTTTCAGGTCATGAACTCTGGTGTTGCTGCTTGACAAACACGTCCTGAATTCCAAGACTGAGTTCTCTAGTCACTGGCAGGTCCCTTTCTTGTGTTCTTAAAAATGTATACACGTACATACACACATATGAATGCTGCCTGCTTGCCTGCATGTATGTGCACAGTGTGCATATGTGCATGCCTGTTGGATCCTCTGTAAACTGAGGTTACAAATGGTGGATGCTGGAAATCAAAACCAAGTCCCCTGGAAGAGGAACTAGGGCTCTAATGCTGATCAATCCATCTCCTCAACCCTTCTTTCTTTCTTTTTTCTTTTTTTGGTTTTTGTTTTTTCAGACAGGGTTTCTCTGTGTAGCCCTGACTGTCCAGGAACTAGCTCTTGTAGTCCAGGCTGGCCTTGAACTCACAGAGATCCAGCTGCCTCTGACTCTGGAGTGCTGGGATTAAAGGTGTGTGCCACCACCGCCCGGCCACCCCCACTTTCATAATTCAGAAACTCTCTCCAGCATGTGTTCTGCATGGTCCCAAGGACTGTGCCCCAGATGGCCACACTGTCATTTCTACTGATTTCAAGGGCACAGTCCTCCAGTTTTGAGAGCACAGGAGTCCAACCTCTGAGCCGCTTTCAGGGTCATTCTGACTCCATTCTCAGCACAACATTCAGGCAGGGACAGTGTGGAGCCCTTTGCACCATCACCCATCAGCCTGGAAACTGGAAAAGCGAGTGCACATAACATTGGCTATTGCTAGTATATAGAAATGCAATGCACTTGGGAGGCAGAGGCAGGCGGATCTCTGTGAGTTCGAGACCAGCCTGGTCTACAAGAGCTAGTTCCAGGACAGGCTCCAAAACCACAGAG
>NC_022015.1:38428274-38429140 GCF_000317375.1 Microtus ochrogaster
AAATTTTCATGTTATATGTATGAGTATTTCCCAGCACATATGTCTATACACCATGTGCATGCGATCAGATTCCCTAGAACTGGAGTTACAGAAGGTTGTTTGTAGGAGAACTCTTACCGGGCTACAACTGGCTCTGGGGTGTCTGCACAGAGCCTGAATCTGCCCTGTAGGAGCCTGAATCTGCCCTTTATCTTCAGCACCCTCTGTTTAAAATGCGTGAGCCAAGTCTGAGAGTTTCCCCGAGGGTATGAAGCCTATGCAAAACTGGTTGGGAAAAATCTGGCACACGGAGATATTCCTTAATCGAGACTTTCATTGGTCATTGTCCCTTTGGAAGCTTGGTTAGGATGTTTTGGGGATATGGAAATCAACTTGCTGAAGGTGTGAATTGGAGAACAATGATAAAGGACTGGGGGAAGGGAGGAAGGGAGAGCATCTCAGTCCACAGAGGCGGAGCCCCCTGCAGCTGGAAAGGTAGATTCATCCTTAAGGTGCCTTTTGTCTTCTTTCTGTGGATACCCCCCCCCCCGCCGTGAACACACACCCATTCCACAACAGTTGTGAGTGATCCTGTGGGTACTGGGAGCTGAACCTGGGTCCTCTGGAAGAGCAGACTGTGCTCTTAATCTCTGAACCTGTTATACCCAGATCGCGGAGTTTCCCAAAAAACCAACAAGGAGACCAAGTCCCTATGTAAAAGCAAAGAGTCTTTATTCAAGTTCAGACTTGGATTTTTTGTGTGTCCAATGCATTAGCAAGATCAGAGAGTCCTGGGGGCTGGAGAGATGGCTCAGAGGTTAAGAGCACTAGCTGCTCTTCCAGAGGTCCTGAGTTCAATTCCCAGCAACCACATGGTGGCTCACAAC
>NC_022015.1:38430030-38430590 GCF_000317375.1 Microtus ochrogaster
TTGTGAGCCACCATGTGGTTGCTGGGAATTGAACTCAGGACCTTTGGAAGAGCAGGCAATGCTCTTAACCTCTGAGCCATCTCTCCAGTCCTGGACCTATTTTTCTGATATGTCAATGGGCACTATAGGTAGCCGTTTGTCCTCATGCCAGGGAGTCCCCCTCGTCTCAGCATTTCAACCTATTTTGGACAGGAAACGTGGGATGATGTGTTCTGTTCTGTAACTACTCGAGTTGACATTGGGGCATTGTTATCAGGGCCCAAGAAGGACGAACGGCTGGTCAAAGGCAAGGAGGGGATCCAGGCAGTGGGGCACTCATCAGGGGCACTGGTTCACTGACATGGGCGGGACTGGGCCACATCAGCTTTCAGCAAGTCATTAGGGGCAGCAGCTGATGCTTGAATGTGTCAGCCAAGGGGAAAGCTGTTGAGAGAAGTTTAACAGAAGTTAAAATTTATGAACTTAAACCAGACGGGAGGCAGAGGCAGGCTGATCTCTGTGAGTTCGAGGCCAATATGGTCTACAAGACAAGTTCCAGGACAGGCTCCAAAGCTACACAG
>NC_022015.1:38430934-38433008 GCF_000317375.1 Microtus ochrogaster
GAAAGGACATAAAAATTTTAGCTATATTAGTGTTATCAATCTATACTGAAATCCATATTGTAGGAAAAAAAAGGTAATGAGCGTCTGTAAAACAGCAGGAATAGACTCATACCTTTGAGTCCTAGCTAAAACTACAGATGTGGGTTAGAAGCGCATGCATTTCCTTCTCTCCTGAGAACCAGGTACAGATTGGACAGAGGTGTCCTTGGCCTGATGAGAAGCACCTTTAAGTTTATATTTGTAAGACAACCAAAATAATCCAAAATCTCGAACTTGTGACCGAGCAGCAAACAGTCTCTGCTCTACCAGTTTGTCAGAGCTCTATTAAATCCTAAACTCTGAACTTTTATACCATAGAAGGGGAAAACAATCTGAAACATTGTTTATATCTTAAATTATTTAATATTTTTAAAACTTGCATTTACATCTCAAATCATTTTCTGAGACCCTTAAAACTTATAAGCTTTTATATCCTCAGACCTTGTTTTAGACCCATATCAAGGCTTGATTTTTATATAAAATGAGCTGACAAGCGGCTGAAGTCTTGGGGAAGAATGTGGTTGCCTGCTGCTAAGCTGACAAAGTCATGGTTAGCACAGCCATCAATACTATCAGAGAGCCAAGAACAATAAATTACACCTGGGTATAGACCAAGCAGATTCCGAATCTATTAAAAATAACAAGGATGGGGCTGGAGAGATGGCTCAGTGTTTAAGAGCACTGACTGCTCTTCTAGAGGACCTGGGTTCAATCCTCAGCACCCATATGGCAACTTACAACCGTCTGTAACTCCAGGATCAAGCACTCTCACACAGACATACATACAGGCTAAAACATCAATAAAATAATTTAAAAAATGAGAAGCACCAGTCCATACCCTGTGAGCCATACACAGGTCTCCATAGCAGCAAGTCTTCGCCAGACCTACGAGGCAAGAGTTTGTTTTGTTTTGTCTTGTTTTCCTGTAGAAGAGGTACATGAAAAAGACAGATCTTATTTTGTCTAGACAAAAGTGGTGCAATCGATTCTCCAATGTCCTGCTACCTATCCACAACCTACCTGGATTGGGTCCTGACAGCAACTGTTGCACTGGAGCATCTTGCCCAGTGGTCAGCATTGACATGGTCCAGGTGGAGATATTGTGGTGCCCATAATTTTCTTTGGAGACTTTGGGTCACTAGGAGGGTTTGAGAGTCTCTGTCTGATATAATAAGCTTTTTAAATCAACATTTAAATGCCATATTCTACAGATTTCTTAAGTATTTGAGGGCTGCCCAGGTATAACTGAACAGACAACTTTGTTTCTAGTTACTTCCTTTTGTTTTGTTTTGTTTCGAGACAGGGTTTTGTTGTTGGAGGCCGCTTGTTCATTTCCCAGCCACCCAGACAGCCGAAATAATCATCACAAAGAAACCATATTATTTCCAATACTGTTTGGCCAGTAGCTTAAGCATATTTCTGGCTAATTCATATCCTAAATTAATCCATCTCCATTAATCTGTGTATTGCCACTAGGCTGTGGCTTACCCAGTAAAGTTCTGGCATCTGTCTCCGGCAGGGCTACATGGCTTCTCACTGACTCCACCTTAATTCTCCCAGCATTTAGTTTAGTTTTCCCTGCCTACCTCTATTCTGCCCTGTGTAGGCCCAAGACAGTCCTTTATTAACCAATGGTATTCACAGCATACAGAGGGGAATCCCATATCACCTCCCCTTTTTTGTTTAAATAAAAAGGAAGGTTTTAACTTTAATATAGTAAAAATTACATATAACAAAACAGGTATCAAGCAAGAACTACAGTTACAATATTTGTATCTACTTTATCCTTTATCATAACTAATGAAACTATAACTATCTATTCTTCAACTTCATCAAAGACTTCAGAAAGTTATACTATTACCTAAGTAAACAGGAAGTGAATTATAGGCAACTTCCAAAACTCTAGAATTGACAGAGACATCTTGCTGCCTGGACATTCACCCAAAGTTCTTCTGTTAGCACCCATCTTCAGCCTACAGGCCCATAGTATCCAGCAGACTTTTCTACAAAGCAGCAAATTTGAAGCCTTGTAATG
>NC_022015.1:38451421-38460310 GCF_000317375.1 Microtus ochrogaster
AGGAGTTGGGAGTCACCTGATGTTGGTGCTGGAAACTGAACTTAGGTTCTTCAGGAGGGCAGTGCGTTTTCTTAACTACGGACCATATCTTCAGCATATGTATGTATGTATGTATGTATGTATGTATGAATGTATGTGTGTATGTATGTATGTATGTGTATGTGTGTATGAATGCATGCATGCATGTATGTATTTTTTTATTTCCACCTGTTTATTGGGGACAATGGGGGCAGGGCCTCTTCCATCTGTGGAAGTATTCACACATTCTTCAGCCATTCCAGGCCTGGGCCCCGGAGGTCCCGGGAGTAGCTGGCTCATCAGGCACGTTGCCATTATCTCTCACAGGCACAGAGTAATTGTAGGGTGTGGCTGGTTTGATCACGGGGGCACACTTGGTGTCAAGGCATAATTATAGTGAGGTTCCCAGGGGCGGTGGACACCATAAGCACTGGTTCCTTTGCCCAGGCATTTCTGAGAAAGCAGGAGAATGTCCCATCTATCTTGGTCTCTCAGATCCTATGTTTTTAAACAACAGGGTCTCAACATGTAGCCCTGGCTGGCCTGGAACTCACAGAGATCTGCCTGTCTGCCCCCGAATGCTGCGATGAAAAGGGTGTGTGTCACACCCAGACACTTGTATGCATCCTCTCAATAAGTCAGCTTTTTCACACCCGGTCACACTCTTTCCCCTAGCATGTACTTGGTCTAATATTAAAATATCCATTGTAGATCTTTGGACAAATGCTAATATGGTTTGTTCTTTTTCCATTTCATCTTTAACCAATTTGGTTTTCATATTTAAAGTTCATTTCTTACATAGTATACAGATAGGGCATTTACAAATATTTATGGATTTCTGTTTTGTGTGTATGGATGTTTTGTCAGCACATATGGCTAAGAATTGTTTGTGTGCAGTGCCTTCAGAGGCCAGAAAAAGCCACTGGATCTTACAAATATTTACAGAGATTTATGAGCTGCCGTGTGGGTGCTGCGAATCAATCCCAGGTCCTCTGCAAGAACAACCAATGCTCTTAACCGCTAAGTCATCTCCCTCGGTCACTTTAAAGAATACACTTTAGACTGAGGGTATATCTGTTGCTCTGGTCCTCTGCCTTTCCCAAGCAACCAACGAGCTGAAAACAACCACTCCACTTGCCAATATAGCTTCCGAATGTCAAGTACGGTGTCTTACTGGATCTTCAATTCTGCAAGGAATCTAATTGCTATATTACAAGGGGATAGACGCTTATACTCAAGGGGGTGCCTCAAATAGGAGTCAACTGAAATGGAGGCTTTCATTTTCAGTGTCGTTGACTCTAAAGACCAGTATTCCATGCGGCAGCCTTGCTCTGCAGAAAGCCTACGGGCACACATCAACCGAGGAAGAGGATTTCCACTTACAGCTTAGCCCTGAACAGGTCAATGACATGCTTCGAGCTGGTGTCTTCTCACAAGGTTCTTGATTCCAACACTGGAGTTCCAAATTCAGTGTTAAGGTTTGAGAGCAACCAGCTGGCTGCCAATTCCCCAGTGGAGGATGTTAATTATTTTTTTGAGTCGAACCTCTCCACTGACGCAAATCAGTCTGAATTAAAAAGATGCCCATGTTTAATAGATGATAATACTCCCGGGTGGCCCCAGGAAAACGTGGAGAGGGGAAGAGAGAGAAGGGGAGACCATGGGAAACCTGGAGATCATGTGTTCATTCTCTGGGGGGCAGTTTAAATAGCCTGTGGGAGGGGTCACCCTTTGGCGGGCTTACTCAGAGGCGGAGTTTGGACTGAGGCAACTCTCAGGGGAGGGAGCTTATACCAGAGGCTGGCATGAAGCCCCCAGCTAACTATTCCAGACTTTTTGTGTAAAGGGGTGCCAGGGAGCCGAGGTGATGCTTCCGACCAAACAAAGGACCAACAAGGTGTAGCTTCCTGCATGCAAACCAACAGACTGATGACTGGCATTTTTGATGGCCATGGTGGCCATGCATGTGCCCAAGCGGTGAGCGAGGGGCTCTTCTACCACACGGCAGTGTCCCTGATGTCCCACCAAACCTCGGAGCAGACGGAGGATGCAATGGAAAACAGGAAGCTTTGCTGCCCATCCTTCAGTGGCTCAAGCATCCTGGGGATAGTATTTATAAGGATGCCACCTCCGTACACCTGGAGCACCTCTGAGACTATTGGCAGGAACTTCTTGACTTGCATATGGAAATGGGGTTGAGCACTGAAGAAGCATTGATGTACTCCTTCCAGAGACTGGATTCGGACATCTCACTAGAAGCTCAGGCTCCCCTGGAAGACTTATCCTCCAGGTTGCTTTTTCTGGTGCAACAGCTTGCATGGCCCCAGCATGTAGCAAATGCTGGTGACTGCCGGGCTGTCCTTGGTGTCCAGAAGACAATCGTGTGTGGTCCTGTTTACCTCTTACCTGTGACCACAATGCTTGGAATGAGGCTGAGCTATCCCTGCTTAAGAGAGAACACCCTGAGTCTGAGAACATAATATCATCATAGATGATAGGCTGCCGGGTGTCCTCACACCCTGCAGGGCCTTTGGGGATGTCCGGCTCAAGTGGAGTAAAGAGTTGCTGTGTAGTGTCCTAGGGAGGCCTTCAGCATCTACCAGTTCACACCACCCCACTACTACACCCCACCCTGTCTGACTGCCAAGCCTGAGGGTACATACCACAGGCTGAGGCCCCAGGGTGAGTTCCTTGTGCTGGCCTCAGGTGGTCTGTGGGACAAGCCGGGCAATGAGGATGTGGTAAGACTGGTGGTGGGCACCTGTCCAAGGGTGGTCGCCATAGCCGCACCTGGACCAAAGATGGGCCAACCTGGAGCTCATACAGAATCTGCTGCTGCAGAGGAAAGCCAGCGAGCTCCATACAGCTGACCAAAAATGCAGCCGCGCATCTGATCAGACACGCCATCGGGAGCAACAAGTACAGGAAGATGGAGCCAGAGCGACTGGCCGCCATGCTGACGTTACCAGAAGGTGTAACCAGGAGGTATCGGGATGATATCACTGTCATGGTGGTGGTTTTTAACTCAGAGTTGACTGCTACATACTATAAGAAGGATCTCACCCTGTTGCCAAGGCTAACACAAATACTCTTTAAAACATTTTCACTTAGTCCTGAGTAGCAATTCAAACCTTATTAAAGAACAGGCAGACACATTTTGCTGAGTAATTGACTAACAAGGTAAGGAAACCCAGCCTCAGTGAAAAAGCATTGACTGAGATTTTGTCCCTATGTGCACTTGTCAATTCTATGCAGCAGACAGAGAATAAAGACTAAAACTGGTTTAGAAAAAAAAATACACTTTATCCAGCTAAGCAGTGGTGGCGCATGCCTTTAATCTCAGCACTCAGGAGGGCAGAGGCAGGTGGATCTCTGTGAGTTCGAGGCCAGCCTGGTCTACAGAGTGAGTTCAAGGACAGCCTGGGCTGTCACACAGAGAAACCCTGTCTTGAAAAAGCAAAACCAAACCAAACCAACAACAAAAGCCCTCTAAGGCCAGTTTGGTTTACATATTGAGTTCCAGGTCAGCCAAAAATACATAGTGAGGTTAGGTCTCAAACAACAAAAACAACAACAACAAAAAACTAAAACAAAAATTAAAATAAAACACCCCCCAAAATTAGAGTCATATCCACCACTACCACCCACCCCACCCTCCGTTGGTGAAATGAACTTTAGGGCTTCACCCATGGTAGGTAAGTCCTGACCACTGAGCTGTACTCTCAGCCTGAGGCCTGAGTCGCTCTCTCTCTCTCTCTCTCTCTCTCTCTCTCTCTCTCTCTCTCTAATGTGGCAGGTGGTTTGTTTGTATGCAGGTCTATGTGCCTCATGTGTGCCTGATGCCTGAGGAGACCAGAAGAGGCTATCAGATCCTGTATCTGGAGCTATAGAAGCCTATGAGCCACCATGTGGGTGCTGGGAATCAAACTCAAGTCCTCTAGAAGAGCAACCAGTGCTCTTATCGCTGAGTCATCTCTCCAGCCTTGTTTGTTTTCGTTTTAAGACTTAATATTAGCTGTGTGGTGGTGGCACATACCTTTAATCCCAGGACTTGGGAGGCAGAGACAGGTGGATCTCTGTGAGTTCGAGGCCAGCCTGAGAGTTCTAGGACAAGCTCCAAAGCTACAGAGAAACCTTGTCTAGAGAAAAAAAAAGCAAAACAAAACAAAGCAAAAAGATTTAATATTCATACAAGTATATAATGTGCTTGGATCAAATCCACCTCCGTCCCTTCCTCTCTAGTTCCTTTTTTATTAACCAACCACTACTTTTCTCTGCTAAATTCATGTGTATGTGTTTCTCTTTTCAAATACCCACTGAGCCGGGCGATGGTGGTGCACGCCTTTAATCCCAGCACTCGGGAGGCAGAGGCAGGCGGATCTCTGTGAGTTTGAGACCAGTCTGGTCTACAGAGCTAGTTCCAGGACAGGCTCCAAAGCCACAGAGAAACCCTGTCTTGAAAAAACAAAAACAAACAAACAAAAAAAAAATTAAAAAACCCCACTGAGTGTATTTAGTCTCACCTGTATGTGCAATGGTTATAGGACCATCTGCCTGAGCACAGGGAGACTATCTGGGCCTGAACCACTGAAGAAAACTGACCTTCCCACTCCAGCAGACACCTCTTGGGGGTGGAGTTTAGGAGACCCTGTCGGGGTCCAGCCCCAACATAAAACATTTCCCATAGCAGCACAGAGGCATGGGAATAATGAAGACACAGTTCACAGGATAGTATCGGAAGGAGTTTCAGTGATCATTCAAATCCTGAAAATGTTATTTTCCAAACATCTTTTATATCAAATGTAAACTGAGAAGTAAGTTAATAAAACTTCATTAGCATTCTGTTTTCTAGGTGGGGGAGGATGACTTAGGTCACGTCTTGTCTATGCCTATTTTGTCACAGAGACTGAAAACACCTCTTCCCCAGGTGACCTCCTAATGAACGACATTAGCATATTCTGGTATAGGGGATCATGACACACACGAGTGGGCAAGCACAAAAGTCAATCTAAAAAAAAAGAAATCAAAGGAGCATGGCAATGCTTCCTCCAATATCCATAGACTGTCTAAGAAAACCCCCAAGAGTTGGCATGAAAATCACTCTCTTAGGTGTTGGTCTGCTTTATCCAAGAGATAAAAACATCGGCCATTTCTGTGCCATTGATTGCTTCCTGAGGTTAAGGTCAGTCCTTATTGCTGAAGACACTGTGTGCTTCTGACGCAGGGCCCAGAGAATCCAAGCTGAACCTGCCTTGAAAGCCTTCTCTCTGAGCTTTCATGGCATCAGAAGGCACCACGCAAACTTCCAATGGAGAGAAGCAGTCAACGTCATACCCAGCCATCATGGCACGATATGAACCAATGGCCATCATGGCATGATAACCCCAAGAGTGCAATAGTGGCACACACGCCTTCTTAGTAACCAACAGCTCTCTAAGCAGACTTCAGGCCCTTACCACAAGAGGGAAACCACGCCTGGAACTGGAAACCTAGCCAGCGGGCCAGGGCTGGTGAAGTCACGGATCTTAGTGGAGAACCCACCACTACCACTTGACTAAAGCAGCACAGTCCCCAACCACATTCTAAATATGTGTCCTTATTCCACAGATAAGGGTCATCCCTGTCTTTGAAACAGACGGAGTCCATTACAGAAAACCACAGCCAATCAAAATGTAGACTAATGCATCTAAAACACAGCTCCTGCACCTGAGGCTCAAGGGTCACTGTGGAAGAGGGGCGGGAAGACTGTAAGAGCCAGATCAGAAAGTCTGCCGTGAGATTGCCTGGTCTAATAGCGAATTCCAGGACAGTCAGGGCTACACAGAGAGATCCTGTCGATGATAGATAGATAGATGATAGATAGATAGATAGATAGATAGATAGATAGATGATAGATAGGTAGATAGATGATAGATAGATAGAGATGATAGATAGATAGATAGCTAGATAGATAGATGATAGATAGATGATAGATAGATAGATAGATAGATAGACAGACAGATAGATAGATGGATGGATGGATGGATAGATGATAGATAGATAGATAGATAGATAGATAGATAGATAGATAAATAGATAGAAAATAAGGAAATGTCAGAGAGACTACACCCTGAGGCACAAAGCCTCACCAACAGGTCTGTCTACATAAGTCCTAAACAAGGATGACACCAACAGACACGCTAAAGTGGAAGAGGGCAAGCCCAGGGGCCTTAAACACAGAGACTTTCAGGCGACTGAAGAGGCTGAGAATGGGAGAAATAGTCCTCCTGGGGAAGAGGACTGATTATCCAACACCAAATGGGCAGCCAGTAGCATACACACCAGTAACATTATACAGACGGAACAGGTGTGTTATACATTTAGGGCCATGAATTTGACAGAGAGCAAGGGTGGGGTTGAAAGAAATGGAAGGGGGGGTATGATCTAATCATACTATAATCTCAAAAAATAAAATCATAATTTAAAAAAAGAAAAAGAAGAAAACCAAGAGAAAAGTTTTAGTAACCTTGGGACAGATGAGGGGACACACCTCTCCCTGGGCCCAGGGCAGGAGCAAGCATGCTAAAACCTCGTTAAAACTGTTACAACCACCATGACTGCTAATGATAAGCTGTTTCTGTTTATCCTTTAAGCATCCCTTCTCTGGCTCCTTTTTCTGTGAGTAAGCAGAGACACTGGGGTTGGGGCAATCCGGCTCTTTAATTGGCAGCTACTGGTCTCTGTCTTGCTGTCTGAGCATCCTTGAGCGAAAAGACTGTCTACTAATCAGCCAGCCTACCACGATGCCTGGACCAGCCATCCTAAACACTCCGTGAACACTTGGAGACACCTGCGCAAAAGATAACCGCTGACTTCCCCGGTGGCTGAGGCACACGCTGCTCCGGGGCTGCTGGAAACTGTTCCAGACACTGATGATTAAAGCCTGGATGAGCCGTTCCCACTGCGGCTGAAGGGGCGTGTGTCCCCAGGTGGAAGCGCTACTAGACTGATGGCAAGGCTGTGATTGGCCTAAAGCGTGAGCGGAAAGACTCGGATGGTCACCAGAGGCCAAACTGTGATTGGCCAGCCAAATGGCTGGGTGTGGTCTGAAGGTCCCCAGGCTGTAGAAGCGGGCTCTTTAGATTCACCTGTGAGTCACTGGGAGCCATTCTGCTCTGTTGCTTTACCTGACATTGCAGCATCGGGTCCAGAAGACATTTCTTGGGGCTGAAGAAATGGCTCAGTCGGTAAAAACAGGTGACTAGAGTTTGAGTCCCCAAAAACCCACGATAAGAAGTCAGGCGTGACAGTACAGGCCTATAACTTCATGCCTGGGGAAGTGGATCTCAGGGCTTTCTAGTTGGCCAGTCCGGTCAAACTGCCAAGTTCCTGGTTATTGAGAGACCCTATCTCAAAGAAATTATATATTTCTCACATAGGACATAGGACAGACCACGTCCGTTTGTGTCACACACAACAAACTGGGAGGTATGCAGTGTTTAAAAAGCTTCTTGACGCTGGGCGGTGGTGGCACACACTTTTAATCCCAGAGCTAGGGAGGCAGAGGCAGGCAGGTCTCTGAGCTTGAGGCTAGCCTGGTCTACAGAGCAAATTCCAGGGCTACAGAAAGAAACCCTCTCTCAAAAAACAGACAGCTGGGTGGTGGTGGCGCACACTTTTAATCCCAGCACTCACGAGGCAGAGATAGGAAGATCTCTGTGAATTCAAGAACAGCTTGGTCTACATGGTAAGATCCAGGACAGGCTCCAGAGCTAAGGAGAAACCCTGTTTCAAAAAACAAAAACACAAACAACCAAATAAGCAAACAAAAAGAAGGAAGGAAGGAAGGAGGGAGGGAGGGAGGGAAGATGGAAGGAAGGAAGGAAGGAAGGAAGGAAGGAAGGAAGGAAGGAAGGAAGGAAGGAAGCTTCTTGTTCCCCAAGGCTCCTGGCCCAGTGGAGTAAAGAAAGCCTTTAAACCAGGCAGGGGTGGGGCCCCGTCTTTGTCAGCTTAGCTGACTGCGGAGGATGAATTGTGTATAAACAGAGAGTGGGGAGAAGAAAAAAAGCATCTGAGGGGTTTGCATTAGAAATATTCAAGATTGAGGCTTTATCGGCTCTGTGATGAAATAATTTTAAAATGCAGCCCTGACCTGTCACTCATGCTCGGTTAAGCAGCCCTAATGAAACCCACTGGGTCACCAGAGGCAAACAAAACATACCCAACATAAAAACAGAGAGGGGACCTAATAGGTTTTCTTTGTTGTTTTGTGTTTTGAGACAGGGTCTCACTATGTAGACTAATCTGGCTTCCAACTCATAGAGATTCTCCTGCCTCAGTCTTCAGAGTGCTGGAAACAAAGAAAGACCATTGGGACCTCTTTAGATATCACCGACCTCCCCTTAAGCAAGGAGAATTTAACCTTTTGTAATATTGCGAAATTATCAGCTCCAGCTGCTGTGTGAGCAGCCCTCCGTCTTCCCCACTAGCATACACTTCAGCCTGTGCTGGGAAGACTTTATAGAGGACCCTGCGTTGGCGAGGTGGGTAGGGTTGATTCTCTGGGGTCTTATGCCATGGAAAGGATTAGGCGCATGCGCACAGGATTTAAGTGAGGGAAACCAGAAGGGGTGGGAGGACGGAGATTTGGGTAAGGGGGACAATGTGGGATGGAAATGTTCACCGTGGGGCCACACAAGGCTGAAAGTTGCAGATCTGAGGGCGATCGCGTTGGGAGGCAGAGAAGACCTGGGTTTTGGTGCCAGTTCTGCGTGACGCCAATATTCTTATTGCTTTTGTTTAGAGAGCCAATGATCTTATAAAGAGAGCAAGACAAGCCGGGCGTTGGTGGCGCACGCCTTTAATCCCAGCACTCGGGAGGCAGAGGCAGGC
>NC_022015.1:38461475-38465602 GCF_000317375.1 Microtus ochrogaster
CTCATATAAATATTCTTGAACTTTGTTCTGTTACATTCTTTGGAAATAGTTGGACCCTTCCTGGGTTTGCTTTCTGGGGTAGGACCAGACTGATGTTTAGTCTGTGGCTAATTTGCCCTGCTACTGAGGCAGAACCTTCTGAGTACAGTGCCCAACGGTCTCCCCATCCCCACTCTGCTGTGCCTGGCTTCTCTCATCCCCCTCAAGCCGTCTTTCCCCAGCCTGGAGTTCCTTCACGCCTGAGCACAGACTGATATTCAGGCTAATTGCAGGGCCGTTCTACAGATTCCTATGCAATCTCAGTGCCTCTGTGTCTCCCAGGCCTCTGTGTCTCTGTCTTCTTTCTGGTTCTCTGCCCTGTGAACTCCAGCCCAGAGCCTCCAGGCTCCCAGGTTCCTCTCGGCGGCTCAGTACAGCTGCCAGGCTGGGCTTCACTTCTACTGCAGACAGGAAACGCTTCAGATGGGGCCTCCTCTGTTTGTTTTCTCTACCTTAGAGTAACAAAAGCAGCGGAGGCCTGAGGGATGCCAAACCTGACTACCTGGACTCCAAATGCTGGAAGGAGAAAATGGAATTCCAGAATGTGTACTGACCTCCACAGGAGTGCTATGTAACACACACACACACACACACACACACACACACCCCATAACAAACACAAAAAAGCAAAAACAATGACCGTTTAACACAGATCTTTAAAATATTAAATCATTAGATTTAAATATAACAAATAAGTGTAGGAGATTTAAGCAGAATATTACTAAAATGCCGAGGGAATAAATAACACAAAACTTAAGAGAAAAATGTGCCCTGTGAGTGGTTTGGCAAGGCTATGTATGGCCAGGACTCATTTCTCTCTGAGTGTAGTTACAGGGTTCAGTCCTATCCAAAATCCTAGGGCGTTAGTATTCTAAGCATCAACAAAGATCCTGAGAGAGGGAAAAACACCTGTAATCCTAGCACCCGAGAAGCCAGGGCACCCGAGTGTCACACACACACACACACACACACACACACACACACACACGGAGGGAAAGACAGCATTCAGACATAGATGTTTAATGAAGATAAAAGGGCGAACCAGTGAAGCAAGAATGTCTTTGAACAAATGATGGAACAATGGAACATCCACAAACAATTGGAGGAATTGAGGGGGGGGGGGGGGGGGAAGCTCAGAAGAGAGAAGTTAGCAATTAGCCTCTGCCCATCCCTCATATAAAAATTAAACACAGAGCCCAGATGTAAGTATAAAATAAAACTATAAAACTTTTAGAAGAAAATGATCTTGGCTGGGAAAAGTAATTCTTAGATTTGACACCAAACCATGGTGCTTAAAGGGGAGAAAAATGACGAAGAGACATCACATTTTAAAACTCTGGCTTTGCAAAAGACAACATTATGACAATGGGAAGCTCAGAGACAGGCTGAAAAAAGAGGGTGTAAGTCTCATCCTACAGAAGATTATGGAAAATGTCCGAGTAGGAAGCCCCGGAGATTTTCTCCGCCTAGACATTGCACAGGCAGAATCTTGTCCGTTTCCATTATTTTCCAACTTTCCAAGGCAGCCCGGGTTTACAAGCTCAGGGGAAGGGGGGAACCAAAGCCACGCAGTTTGTTTTGGGCAATTCTAGTTCTTGGTGTGGCAACAGCTGTTCACTCTCTGGTCCCAGCCCGCGGGCAGCCAGCTGTGCACACACGCTCCAGGAACAGCCTGCCGCAGCCGAGTTAGAGTAAAGGGGTCTCTGTCCTCCAAACACTGGGGATGCCGGCTCCGATCTCGGACTGCTGCAACGGATTGGAGGTGCAGACAAAGAGGCAGGTGGCCCTTCAGGACGCACCTCCTCCATTGTTGCAAGCCCCTCCCCCAGCAGAAGTGACACGACTGGGGATTTAAAGGGCCAATGTTCCTTTTTTCCCTCATTTTCTGCTTTCAGGGACCAGAATGTAAACCCCGGAGCGGTCAAGAACATGCAAGGAAAATTAGAAAGTGCTGGTGTGTGCCTGGGGAAAGGAACAGGGTCTACAAAGACCGGAGAGGACCTCAGAATGTGCTTCCCGGCTGACTGTTACAGAGATTCTCTATAACCATTAGGACACTGATAGGGCCGGTGAAATGGCTCAGCAGTAAAGGCGTTTGCCGCCAAGCCTGATGATCTGAGTTCCATCCCTGGGACCCACATGGTGGAAGGACAGAACTGACTCCCAAAAGTTTTCCATTGACTGCTTCGTGTGCACGTGGTGTGTGCTGGGGAATACACATAATTAATGGATGAAAAAAGATCTCTAAAATACATATATTTTGGATGGATAAATATATAAATACACAAAAATAACTAAGCCCAGAAAACTCTCTGGAGGAGGAGGAGAAATCTGATTTCTATAGTTGACATATTTTTAGACTCCCCCATCCAGTGTTCAACAACAGCAAAAATCACAAGGTGTAAAAAGAAACAGGAACATATGGACTTTTTCTTTCTTGGAGACAGTGTCTCACTGTGTAGCCTTGACTGGCCTGAAACTTGCTGTGTAGATCAGGCTGCCTTGAAACGTTCTCAGTAGACCAGGCTGGCCAGGATAGTATGGCCTAACAAAAATGGTCCCTGAAAAAGACAGAACAGCAGATCCTAGAGAGCAAAGGCCCCTTCCAGCTGCCACAGTCCTTGTCTTTCTTGCCGCTGATGCCACTGGGAGAACAGCTAGGGGCCAAAGGAGTCAGGAGCAATTATGGGAAATAGTTTGCCATGCTCTGAGCTTTGAAACTTCCAGTGGAGCTGGTCAAGTTGGTACACGTCTGTATTTCCAACACCTGGGAGGTAAAAGCATAAAGACAGAAGTTCAAGGCCAGCCTGAGCTACACGAAATTCTATCACAAACAAATAAACAAAGTGAAAAAGAAGAAAGGCAAAATAAATAAATGAATGAATAAATGGATAAATAAATATAAATAAAGTAAGTAAGAAAGAAATTTCAAATGGTGGTTTAATAGGAAGACAATTTTGTGTGAGGCAGTGCATGCATGTTTGTCATCCCAGCTACTTAGGAGGCCAGCCTGGTCCACCTACTGAGAGGCTATCTCCAGAGAGAGAGAGAGAGAGAGAGAGAAGGGAAGGAGGGAGGGCGAAGGAAGGCAAACTCCAGTAGACAAAGTTGGTTGGCTGTAAGTAAAAGCCCATGGGGAGAGCAGGTTCTCTGGAAGGTTCTGTGAAGCTGGCGCCGATCTAACAGCGAGATTTTTGTCGGGCAGTATTGAAGCTGGAAGTCAGGCGTGGTGGCGCATACCTGCACTGCAGCACTGGGGAAGTGGTTAGTAACTTTTCTGTTGCTTTGAGAAAGCACCACGACGCAGGCCAGGTATAAAAGGAAGCCTGTATTTGCGCTTAGATTCCAGAGCGCCAGGGCTCTGTCATGGTGGGACAGTGTGGCAGCGAGCAGAAGAGCAGCAGGCGGGGCAGCTGAGCGGAACATTGAATGCTCGCTCACATCCTCCACCACAGCTGCAGAGCAAAGAAAGCAAGTTAGAAATAGGCGATGCTTTTCGCTCTCAGAGCCCACCTCCAGCGACATACTTCCTCCAGAAAGGCCGCACCTCCCAAACCTCCCCAAGTAGCACAGTTGCCAACTGGGAAGCAGGTACTCAAACATTCTGACTACTAGGGATTCTTCTCAGCCGTAGCACAGCAGGAGGTACAGGCAGAGGGATCCCAAGTTTGCGGAGGGCAGTAAGTTCCAGGCCGAGGGTAGTAAGTTCCAGGCCAGCACAGTGACCTGTCACACAAACAAAACAAAAAAATCTAAGCTACCCTTGGCAAAACGTTCAGTGATTCGTTCATCCCGTGTGTGGTACTGCAGTAGTCTGGATGAGGGGTACCCCAACAGTGTCTAGGTTCATCCCGTGTGCCATGCTGCAGTAGTCTGGATGAGGGGTACCCCCACAGTGTCTAGGTTCATCCCGTGTGCCATGCTGTAGTAGTCTGGATGAGAGGTACCCCCACAGTGTCTAGGTTCATCCTGTGTGCCATGCTGTAGTAGTCTGGATGAGAGGTACCCCCACAGTGTCTAGGTTCATCCTGTGTGCCATGCTGTAGTAGTCTGGATGAGGGATACCCCTACAGTGTCTAGGTTCATCC
>NC_022015.1:38465852-38468924 GCF_000317375.1 Microtus ochrogaster
AGTAGTCTGGATGAGGGATACCCCTACAGTGTCTAGGTTCATCCCGTGTGTCGTGCTGCAGTAGTCTGGATGAGCGGTACCCCACAGTGTTGAGGTTCATCCCATGTGCAGCACTGCAGTAGTCTGGATGAGGGACACCCCTACAGTTTAGAGAACTTGAATATTTGTGGCCTTGTTGGAGGAAACGTGTCCGAAAGAGTGGCCTTGGAGGTTCCAAAGACTCTGCTGTTTCCAGTGCCCTCTCTCTGCTCCTGTTTGCTGCTGAAGGTGCGAACTCTCAGCGGTTGCCCAGCCTCCTGATGCCTCAGAGACACCATCATGGTCTCTATCCCTCTGGAACTACAAGCCCAAAATAAAATCTTTCTGCCCGAAGTTGTCTTTGTCATGGTGTTTTAGGAAAATAATGACTAGCTGTATCGATTAGATATCATTAGCACATGCATTTCTGAGTCACGTAAGTGTGCTGACCCCTCCCCTCTCTCCTCCCTCCTTTCCCCATTCTTTCTTTCTTCCTTTGGTTTTTCAAGACAGGGTTTCCCCATGTAACAGCCTTAGCTGTCCTGGAACTCACTCTGTAGACCAGACTGGCCTCGAACTCACAGACCTCTGGCTGCCTCTGGCTCCCAAGAGCTGGATTAAAGGTGTGTGCTACCACTGCCTGGCTGAAAATAATTTTTTAAATCAAGAAATTTGGTGCTAGGGGTGCAGTTTAGTGATCACATGCTTCCTTTGTATATGAGATGCTCTTCAGCACCAAGGGAAAAACAAAACAAAACATTTTTAAAAAATGCTTGAAGATACTAAAAAAATGCTTGATCAAAACCAAAGAAAGAACACATAAACAAATAGAAATATGAAAGAAACAAAAAAAACTAAAAAGAAACAAGAAAATTTTGGAGATGAAAAGTATAATTCAAATGTTTTTGTGTGTGTTGGTATATGTGTGTGAGTGTAGTACCGGAGGAGGCCAGAAGGGGGCATCATATTCCAAGGAACTAGAGTTACAGGAGTTTGTGTGGCACCTGATGTGGATGCTGCTAACCAAACTTGGATCCTCTGAAAGAGCAGCACACACTCTTAACCCCTGAGCCGTCTCTCTGGACCCTCTGTTCCTCTTCTTACAAAGTTCTCCTGGGCTGGGAAGATGTTCTGTAGATAAAGCACGTACATGCATGCTTAAGCACTAGGCTGGCATAGAGAGCAAGGTCAGATAGATTCCCTAGAGCTCTATGGCCAGCTAGTCCAGGGCAAATAGCAAGCTCCAGGCTCCATGAGAGAAGCTGTCTAAAGAAAGAAGGTGGAGGGGCAGAGAGATGGCTCAGCGGTTAAGAGCACTGTCTACTCTCCCAGAGGACCCGGGTTCAATTCCAAGCATCCACGTGGCAGCTCACACCTGTACATAACTTCCGTTCCAGGGCTTCTGACTGCCTCACGCAGATGTACATGAAAGCAAAACACTGATGAACGTAAAATAAAAATAGTGAAAGAAAGAGAGACGAAAGAAGGTGGAGAGAGTCGAAAGAAGACACCTGGCCTTGTCTTCTGAACTCCACATGGCCATGCACAGGTGAGAACACCCACACACATGTGTGCAGACACATATGTGCACCACACGCAGAGAGAATTGAAATTTGCTCATGGAATTCAAAGGCCAATTTGAGCTGTCAGGAAAGTCAGCCAACTTGAAAACAGGAGAATGGGGGAAATTATCTAGTCTGAGAAATAAAAATGTTTTTTGGTTTCTTTTTTGAGGAAAAGTGAACGTAGTCTCTGAGACAGTCTGTAACACACAGATAAGTGAGCCAACACACACTGCGGGGTTCCAGCAGGAACGGAAGAACAGAGGGATGTTTAAAGAAAAGATGTCCAGCTGGGCAGTGGTGGCATGCGCCTTTACTCCTAGAACTCGGGAGGTGGAGGCAGGTGCATCTCTGTGCATTCAAAGCCAGCCTGGTCTACAGAGTGAGTTTCAGGACAGCCAGGGCTACTCAGAGAAACACTGTCTCCAAAAACAGAGAGAGAGAGAAAGAGGGGGGGTGGGGGGAAGGAAGCCTTTATGTTCCCAGATCAGTTGAAATATAAACATATTAGAAAAAGTTTACCAGATTGCAAGTCAGAGGAGTTCAAGGACCCTCAAAACACAGGTAATAATTAAACTTCTGACAGAAAGATATACTGAGAATTTTGAATGCACTCCAGTTGTGGTAACACAAGCCTTTAATCCCAGCACGTGGGAGGCAGAGACAGGAGGATCTGTATGAGTTTGAGGCCAATTTAGTCCACATATAGAGACCCTGTCTCAAAAACCAAAATTAAAAACGTAAAACGGGGCAGTGGTGGTGCACATCTTTAATCCCAGCACTTGGGAGGCAGAGGCAGATCTCTGTGAGCTGGAGGCCAGCCTGCTGTACAGAGAGAGTTCCAGGACAGCCAAGGCTAAACAAGGAAATCTTTTCTTTAAATAAATAAAGAAAGAAGCAAAGAAACAAAGAAAGACAGACAGACAAACTTCTATACGTTGAACAAGCAAGAGAGAAGCGATCTGCTGCACAAGGGACTCTCAAAGGTCATCAGCAAATTTCTCATCACAGACTTTGCAATAGAACAGGTTTGTGCGGTCCCAGAAGCAAACAAGGGACTGGAGAAGTGGCTCAGAGGTTAAGAGTACTAGCTGCTGGGATATAGGAGCCGAGTTTGGTTCTCTGCACCCACACGGTGGCTCACAAGCACTTGTAACTCCAGCTCTAGAGGACTAACACCCTATTCTGAGCTCGAAGGAGAGACTTCACCAGTGTGCACAAATCCACACTCTCACACACGTACACATATGAAGCCAGAGAGCTGGCTTGATGATTAAGAACATTTACTGCAGCTGGGCAGTAGTGGCGCATGCCTTGAATCCCAGCACTCAAAAGGAAGAGGCAGGTGGATTTTGCAAGTTCAAGGCCACTCTGGCCTACAAAGCAAGTTCTAGGACAGCCAGAACTGTTACACAGAGAAATCCTGTCTCAAAAACAAAAAGGAAGAAGAAGAAGAAGAAGAAGAAGAAGAAGAAGAAGAAGAAGAAGAAGA
>NC_022015.1:38469379-38471134 GCF_000317375.1 Microtus ochrogaster
GAAAGAAAGAAAGAAAGAAAGAAAGAAAGAAAGAAAGAAAGAAAGAAGACATAAAACAGTGACTAGAGAATTAGAGAATCCTGGGTCCTACAAAACTGTCCTTCAAGAGTGAAAAGAACGTTAAATACATTAACAGGTAGACAAGAGCAGGGAGAGCTCCTTACACAGAGACTTGTTGCCCAGCATGCTTCTGTCAGCCCTTCTAAGAAGAAAGAAATGCCAGTCAACAGTAGCCTGAAGCTATGAGACGTAAGAGTTTAGTAAAGCCACGGTGCACAGATGAGCCATTGCACACAAATGAGCCATTGCAAATAGATCGCCATTGCACAAGGATGAGCCATTGCACACAGATCGCCATTGCACATGGATCGCCATTGCACACGCATGAGCCATTGCACAAGGATGAGCCATTGCACACGGATTGCCATTGCATACGGATGAGCCATTGCACAAGGACGAGCCATTGCACAAGGATGAACCATTGCACACAGATCGCCATTGCA
The DNA here is from genome assembly GCF_000317375.1 of Microtus ochrogaster. NCBI lineage: Eukaryota > Metazoa > Chordata > Mammalia > Rodentia > Cricetidae > Microtus > Microtus ochrogaster. The sequence goes on from NC_022015.1 coordinate 38,469,883, forward strand.
CAAGGACGAGTCATTGCACACAGATCGCCATTGCACAAGGATGAGCCATTGCACACGGATGAGCTAATGCATAATGATCATCCATTGCACATGAATGAGCCATTGTACAGTGAGCAGCCATTGCACACTGTTCTAGTTAGGTTTTCTATTGCTGTGATGAAGCACTATGACCAAAGCAACTTGGGGAGGAAAGGGTTTCTTTGACTTATGCTTCCAAGTCACCGTTCATCTTTGAAGGATGTTAGGACAGGAACCTGGAGGCAGCAGTTGCTGCAGAGGCCATGAAGGCATGCTGCTTACTGGCTTGCTTCCCATTGCTTGCTCAGAGCAGGATCACCAGCCCAGGGATGGTACCACTCACCGTGGGCTGGGCTCTACCCCATCAATCACTACTTAAGAAAATGCCTTACTGCTGGATCTTATGAAGGTATTTCCTCAATTGAGGTCCCCTCTTTTCAGATGGTTCCAGTTTGTGCCAAGTGACGTAAAACTAGCCAAGACACACATGGACCAGCCGTTGTACGCAGATGAGCCGCTGCCCATGGATAAACCATTGTATCCTGGCTTTGTGGCTGAGGATGACTTTGAACTGCTGATCCTCTCACCTCTGTCTCCTTAGTGCTGAATCATAGGTCTTTGCACCACACTCTTGACTCAATAATTTCATTACATGACATTCTAACAAGACCTGGAGAAGACATCAGTGGCTATCAGGGCCGGGGAATGCAGGGTTTGAGGTGGCTGTGTGAAGGCACAGGCCCAATCCCCCAGCTCTCTGGGGTCACCTGATCTAGGGGTGGCAGCTGCTGCTTGGTCTTTCCCAGCTCCTCTCTTGTCCCCTCCTGGGTTTGTTTTCTCAGGTCTCATCCATACATTAGGCGAGGTTAGGGTAATGCCTGCAGCGCTCCAGGTGTCTGCAGCGCTTGTGTGCTTTGTCAGCTCGCTGTGCCCTCCTGCCTGTGTGGACAACTTGCTGAGACTTTGAACCGTTCCTCTCTGCAGCTCAGTCTTCCAGGCCCATGCCCAGAGGCACACCCTGGTCCTTCAGTCACCAGGAAGTCCTAGGCTCTGAAATAGGTCAGAACTTAGAAAGAAAGAAAGAAAGAAAGAAAGAAAGAAAGAAAGAAAGAAAGAAAGAAAGAAAGAGCGAGCCTTGAGCCATTGGCTCCTCGGTGAGGGTAATATTACCACCAAGAGCCCAGCCCCTGAGACAAAGGATGATTGCTTGCCAACCCTGAGGACGGGGGGGGGG
>NC_022015.1:38471234-38474361 GCF_000317375.1 Microtus ochrogaster
TGATCCCTAGCACCTCACAAAAAAGCTGTGGTGCTGTATATCTGTAATCCCAGTACTGGGGAGGGGTAGAGGCAGAAAGATGTGGCCTTTAGGGTCGTCCTCAGCTATGTAGGGACCTGGAGGCCTCGTGAACTAAACAAGTACTGCGCCACTGGCCTGCAGCCCGGTCATTATTTAAAAGGTTTTTCTATTATTTGACTTATTATTTATTTATGGTGTGGTGTGCGTGTGTCTGTCTGTGTGTCTGTCTGTGTGTGTCTGTGTCCTCTGGCTATTCTGTTGTCCGTTTTTGTTTATGAAAGACAGCCAAGTGCAGAGCCTCCGTCTGAGAAAGATCTGGTAATAACCAGGGCCGGGGGGCCTGAGTCACACCATTAGGTGAGAGACTGGAAGCAGCTTTCTTAGCAGGGGTGCTGGCTGAGGAGGAGAGGGGCCCCAGTCAGTTGTAGCTGCCCCGTCCTTGCCAAATTCATCTCCTTCTTCCAACTCTCTCTCTCTTCCTTTCTTTCCTCTGCCTCTTCCACCACCCTCTTTTTCTTTTTAGTTTTTATTTTATCTTATTTTATTTTAGAGACAGAGTTTCTGTAGCCCAAAAGGCCTAATCCCTCTAACTTCCCACTGGGAAGAGGGTCCACCTGAACTGGGAGGAGTCACCCCTAGAGTCCAGGAAGGATTGCCAGTGATGTGAAATGTCCTTTACAGACTCATGTCTTTGAACAGTTGGTACTGAGGTGAACCTGCTTTGAAATGCTGTGGAGCCTTTGGGAGGTGGAGCCTGGTGGGAGGAAGAAATCTCGGAGGGCAGCTCTTACAGCTCACAGTCCAGCCAGCTTCTTCCCCCTTCTCTGCTTCCTGATCCACCCAGACAGGAACAAGCGTCTCCCACTCCAGCTGCCACAGGCGAGAGCCACTCCCAATGCCAAGCCCTTCCCTTATGGTGCACCGTAGACCCTCAAACCTTGACTAAAAAGAAACCCTTCCTCCCCGAGTCGCTTTTTATCAGCTATTTGGACACAGTAACTAATCAAGTAACCAGGTCATGGGCCCAAGCATTCGGGACAGGGCTCTCATGCACTGCTTAGATCCCTTCCCCAACTGAAGCCCCTGCATCGCAGCAGCTGCGGGCAGCCCTGTCCAGGTCACCTCCGAGTGGCCTCCATCTAATGACAGACTGGAACAGGATTTGGAGAGGGGAGGAGGCTCAGTTCTCCCGGTCCAGCTCCCAGTTTGTGGTGGAGACTTTCATTCCTGACGACTCCTCCCTCCGCCCTCGTCGAACTGCCGCCTCTCCTATCCTCTCATCAGGCCCTTGATGAACCCAGGAGCTTGGCGGAGCAGCAGCTGTCTGAAGAGAGCATGCATCCTGTGGGAACAGGAACGCTCTAAGCTTGACTGCTATGGACGAATAGGGCTGAAAGGGAGACATGAGGAGCACGTCCATGGGGCAGCCCCATTCTTCTGCATCCACCAACTGTCCCCACTGTGGCCACTCCAGTACCTGTGATTGGAATGGAGGTTTTTCTGTCCCTGGGGTCAGGCAAGAGGTAACGCTGGTCATTGGTGATAGACAGATTCTCACTCAGGCCCTTTGCATCCTTGCTGGGACAACTCTACTCTGAAGTGTTTCCCCCACTGACACCCAGATGCCGAGTAGTCCTGAACCACAGTTGCCGACAGAGTTACCCAAACCTTCATACCAGCTTCTTGCTTCCTTCCCCGCTTCCCTCACTTCATGCTGGAGCTTCCTGGGGTGCTCTCTAAAGTCTTTTTCTCAGGGTCAGCTTTTGGGGAACCCGCTGAGAGAGATGATCTGGGCTATGATAACAGGAAGGAGCCTGTATCAGTCAATTCTCTAGAGGGATTGAAGCAGTACAATGGATATACACTCTGAAGGGGTGTTGTTAGCTTGCCTTGCATCACACAGGCTAGGGCGTTCTATGACGATCCGCACACCAGATGAGAACCTAGTTCGGCCCGTAAAGCTGGACAGCTGAGCACTTCCAACTTGCCACTGAAGGCCTGGAAGGTTCCTAGAGAGCCACTGGTCTCCATTTCAGGGAGCGAGCAGAAGCAGCTGGACTCCAATATAGGGATGGCAGCAGCAACAGAGCAGATGGACGCACCAGCAAGGGGCGGGCACTGGTTTGGGCTGGTGGGATGGCTCAGTAGGCAAAGGTCCTGCTGCCAAGTCTGAGAGCATGCGTGAGTTCCTTCCCTGGGACCTACATGGTGGAAGGAGAGACGTGGTTCCGACCAGTTGTCCTCTGGCTTCCACACCTGCCTCATGCTAGGCAACTGTGTGTGTTCATATGCAAACACACACACATATACACACAAATAAAAATATAAAACAGCGTTTCTCTAAGACTTCCTTATATCTGAGCCACGGGTGGAAGGCGTCACTCCCTCTAGGACAGGGTTATTCTTCCGTCCAGGAAATACTCTTCCAGACTTGCCCATAGGCGTGTCTTTAATTGATTCCAGATCCAATCAAGTTGATAGCTGTGGTGATTTGAATGAGAACACCCTCTATAGACTCTTATGTTTAAAAACTTGGTTAGGAGTTGATGAAACTATTTGGGATTAGGAGGTGTGACCGTGCTAGAGGAGGTGTGCCACTCGGGCTGGGCTTTGAGGTTTTAAAGGCCCATGCCATTTCTAGCTGTCATGTTCTTCCTATGCCTTGGGCTTGGGACTGAGTTGAAAGCTTTCAGCAAGTGCGCCGTTGCCACACACCTGTTCCTTCACCTGTGCCTTCACCTGTGCCTTCACCTGTGCCCTCACCTGTGCCTTCACCTGTGCCCTCACCTGTGCCCTCACCTGTGTCCTCACCTGTGCCTTCACCTGTGCCTTCACCTGTGCCCTCACCTGTGCCTTCACCTGTGCCCTCACCTGTGCCTTCACCTGTGCCTTCACCTGTGCCCTCACCTGTGCCTTCACCTGTGCCTTCACCTGTGCCCTCACCTGTGCCTTCACCTGTGCCCTCACCTGTGCCTTCACCTGTGCCCTCACCTGTGCCTTCACCTGTGCCCTCACCTGTGCCCTCACCTGTGCCTTCACCTGTGCCCTCACCTGTGCCTTCACCTGTGCCTTCACCTGTGTCCTCACCTGTGCCTTCACCTGTGCC
>NC_022015.1:38474461-38477598 GCF_000317375.1 Microtus ochrogaster
GAAGGAAGGAAGGAAGGAAGCATACTCAAACCAAGTGTAGAGATTCTTTTCCAGCAGCCTTGTTCCTCCCTTGTTTACAGAGGGCCTGTCCTAGGACCTGAAGTGGGTGCCTGAAACCTCTGCTAGTACTAAAGCACCATAGTATATGCTTTGGATTTCCTTCCTTCCTCCTTCCTTCCTTCCTTCCTTCCTTCCTTCCTCCTTTCCTTCCTTCCCTCCCTCCATCCCTCCCTCCCTCCTTCCTTCCTTCCTTCCTTCCTTAGGTTTATTTTGTTTTTATTGATGTGAACGTGTGGGAGTGTGCGCATGCATCTAGATGCTTCAGGGGCCAGAAGAGAGTGTCAGATCCCCTGGAGCTGGAGTCACAGGCAGTTGTGAGCCATCTGACATGGGTGTTGAGAATCATATTTCAGTCCTTTGGAAGAACAGGAAGCATGCCCCCATCTCTCCAGCCCCTAAAACTGGACTATCCAAATATTCAGTTGTTATAAAGATGTCTTAATATCCCATCTGTGTCCTCCGTGGAGTGGATGACAGTGCCCACCTTGGGGAAGGTTGCTGCTGTTCTCTGTCCCCTGATTTGCTGACTTATTTCTTCTAGAAACATCCTTCACATGCACCAGAAAACAGTGTTTATCCAGCTATCTGTGCACCCTGAGTCCAGCAAGGCTAACAAATGATAGTGGCCATGACATCCAAAGGACAGCACAAGCCTTCCTTTCTGCTCTGGTGAGCCAGCTCTTGACTCCTCACCTGGGAAGTCATCTCCACTGTGACCAGCGGGAAGCAGTCTTTAATCTCTCAGAATATGATCTGGGGAAATCATCACCACAGCTTTTGGTGCAGGAATCACCATTCCTGGGAATTTACCAAGAGACAAGTCGGCTGCCCAAAGTGTACTCCTATGACGGAACCATGAGGGAAGGATGATGTCATAGATTCATCCTTGCCAGAGGCTTAGCTTAGGAAAGGCTCTCAGTCCATGCAGCGGCAGGGAGGCACCTTAGGAAAGTCTCAAGTGTTTGGAGAAGATTCTAGACAGGGTCCCTCTTCCTCAATGTCCTCCAGAAATAACTGGCACCTACCTGGCCAAAGGAACTGGAATCTTCAGGTTTTTGCCTTGCACCTGGAGTTGATCTGTGAACTAAGCCAGTCCTGGATGTGATGACAGAAACATTCTAGAGGAAACAACATTGCAGAGCTCCCTGGGTCGGAGACACCGTGGGAAGACTGGAGATGTGTTTACCGAGTGGGAACTAAATTCAATTAGCTTTTTGTTGTTGTTTTTTGTTTTGTTTTCCAGCTTCAACCTCTAATTTGAGTACATTTCACATAGAACTTAGATTTCAATTTTAGAATTTTCCAACATGCCCTCCTGAATAATTGGAGCCCAGAGACCCTTCTAGCTGACCTAAAGTCTGGCTTCTACATGGGCAAGCCACCTACCAGGGCACAAATGGCTCTTCAAGTCTCTTCCTACTGAATAGGCTTTTAGTTCTAGGAACTATGCAGTTTAAATCAAACCTTCCCCCCACCCCCCGAAACAGAGTTTCTCTGTGTAGCTTTGGAGCCTGCCTTCAAACTCACCCTGTAGATCAGGCTGGTCTTGAACTCGCAGAGATCCACCTACTTCTTCCTCCCAAGAGCTGGGATTAAAAGTGTACACCACCACTACCCAGCCCATTTTTTAAATGATTTATTTATTTATTATGTATACAACATTCTGCCTCGATGTATGCCCACACGCCAGAGGAGGGCGCCAGATCTCATTACAGATGGTTGTGAGCCACCATGTGGTTGCTGGGAATTGAACTCAGGACCTCTGGAAGAGCAGCCAGTGCTCTTATCCTCTGAGCCATCTCTCCAGCCCCCCAGCCCATTTTTTTTAAACTGTGGCTCATGGCTTCATTCTGTCAACAAGATGTTTGTCAACAAATTCACCCATGCTCTTGGTAATAGTAGCTCATTCCTTTGTATTTGAGCGGCATTCATTCTTTCATTGACTGGCATTTGGGTTCTGTTTGTTTGTTTGTTTTGAAATGGGGTTTCTCTGTGTAGCCCTGACTGTCCTAGAACTTGCTCTGTAGACCAGGCTGACCTTGAATTTAGAGATCTGCCTGCCTCTGTCTCCCGAGTACTAAGATTAAAGGGATGTGCCACCACTGCCTGGCTGGCCTCTGGGTTCTTTACAGTTTTTGCCTAAAATAAATACAACTTCAAATAAAGACGAATACCAAAAAAGAAAAAAGACTGGGCATGATGCTACATTTCAGTAATCCCTCTTGGGAGGCTGGCACAGGACACAGGCATGTTTAAGGCAGCCTGGCTAGCATAGTAAGATACTACCAGGAGAGAAGAGGGGAGGGAGGGGGCAGACAGGAGGAAAGAAAAACAGAAGAGGGGGTGAGGACAGGGAAGAAGACTGAAAGTAAGGAGAGAGGAATTTAAGAAGAAAGGAGGAAGGCAGAAGACAGAGAACAGGAGAGGGGGCGGGAGAGAGAAAGACTGTTCAGCTTTCTGCTACTATAACAAAATGCCTGAGACGATCCAAGAGAAAAGGTTTTTTGTTGGCTTAGTTTTACAGGTTTCAGTCCATCTTTGGTTACTCTGTTGCTTTTGGATCTGGTGAGGCAACATCTAGGCCAGAAGTACTTGGTGGAGCAAAACCTCACTCACCTCACAGCAGGGAAGTAAAAGAGAGGGAGATGAAAGGTTTTCAATCCCCAATAATAATGTCCCATCTTTTAATGCTTAATATTATTGTTGTTTGTTTTGGTTTTTCAGGACAGAGTTTCTTGTGTAGCTCTGTTATCCTGTGCTGTGGGACAATGGTCTTGTACCCTGTCACTTATATTGTATTGTTTTAATAAAATGCTGATTGGCCAGTAGCTAGGCAGGAAGTATAGGCAGGGCAACCTGAATAGGAGAATTCTGGGAAGAGGAAAGGGTCAGTCTGCATCGTCAGTCAGACAAGGAAGAAGCAAGATGAGAACACCTCTCTGATAAAAGGTACCAAGCTTTGTGGCTAACATAGATAAGAATTATGGACTAATTTATGATGTAAGAATTGGTTAATAAACCGGGCAGTGGTGGTGCACGCCTTTAATCCCAGCACTCGGGAGGCAGAGGCAGGTGGA
>NC_022015.1:38478143-38478673 GCF_000317375.1 Microtus ochrogaster
AGGGGGATCTCCATGAGTTCTAGGCCAACCTGGTCTACAAAATGAGACCCTGTCCCAAAACCAAAATAAGATGAACGAGTAAAGAGCCCAGCGAGGAATGGACACTCCCCCCTCCCAGTTCCAAGCCCCTGAAACCTAAGAAGGAAAAGAAGTGACTTTCCAGCTGACATTGCACCATGAAGAGACGCAATGGAACCAACTTCACCAGGAGGCTCAAGCTGAGGTCCTTTGCCATCTGCCAGGATGCAGTCAGAAGACATCCTTCTGAGACCATCTGGCCACTGAGCCCTGACCTTGATCTGATCACAAGGAAACAGCAGAAACCCAAATTGAGGGGCATGCTTCAAGATGGCAGGTGAGGCTGCTCAAGGGATAAAAGCAGATCTGAATCCCATCTCTGGGAGCCACACGGTGGAAGGAGAGAAACACTTCCTCAAGTTGTTCTCTGACCTGCACATGGGTACCATGGCATGCGCACATCCTCTTATGCTCATTGCACACGCGCACTCACACACACACACACACACACA
>NC_022015.1:38479299-38479803 GCF_000317375.1 Microtus ochrogaster
GGCTCAGCTTCCTTTCTTACACATCCAGGCACACCTGCCCAGGGAGACACCACTCACAGTGGGCTGGTCCTTCCTACATCAATCAAGAAAATGTCCCCACAGATATGCCCATAGACCAAGGTAGGCTTTGTTATTGTTTCTCTGTGTAGCCCTGGCTGCTCTGCAACTCACTTTATAGTCCAGGCTGGACTAGAATTCACAAAGATCCACCTGCCTCTGCCTCCTGAGTGCTGGGATTCAAGGTGTGCGCCGCCACAACCTAGTGATTCAACAGGTCAATGTAATGGAAGAAGTTCCTCTGTTGAGGTTTCTCTTCCCAGGAGTGTCTAGGGTTGTGTTAATGAAACTGGCGGCTGTGTCTCCCTGAGTTCATGCATTAGAACTTCATCTTCAGGGTCACACTTTCGTTGCATTTGGAGGTGGGAATTTGGGACAGTTAGTGTTAGAAGAGGTCCTGGGGGTAGGACTCTGTGACGACATCAGTGGCTGTTTTTGTGTGACGTG
>NC_022015.1:38480253-38482100 GCF_000317375.1 Microtus ochrogaster
TTTTTTTTTTTAAGACTTATTTATTTTTACGTTTATGGGTGCTTTATTTGCACGTGTGTCTATGCACCACATGTGTGCAGTACCTTCACATGAGTGAGGTCACAAGATGGCACCAGAGCCTCTAGAAATGGAGTTACAGATCACTGTACACTGTCATGTGGGTGCTGGGAATCGAACTTGGGTCTTCTGGAAGAGTGGCCAGTGATCTTAACCACTGAGTCATCTCTCCAGCCTCCATCTTGTTTTTTGAGCCAGGGTCTCTCACTGACAGGATACTTGTTAGGTAGTCTACGCTGGCCAGTTAGCTCCAAGGATTCACCTGTCTCTGCCTCCCATACACTGGGGTTGCAAGCCAATGGCGATTCCTGGCCTTTCACATGGGTTCTGTAGGTTAAACTCAGGTCCTCACACTTGACAGCAAGCATTTTAATGACAGAGCATCTCTCCAGCCCACGAGGAGCTTTAGAAAATGTGAATCAGAGGGACAGGAGAACTCGCTGAGTGGTTAAGATCACGCTCTTTTCTGGAGGGCCCAAGTCCCGTACCCAGTATCCCTCAGGTGTTCACAGCTGCCTGCTGCTCTAGGGGATCTGATGCCGTCTTCTGACCCCCAGTGGCACACACTCACATGCGCAGAACCACACAAGTATGTATAATCAAAAATAAATCTTAAAAAAAAAGAACAAAGACTTGAACTAGCAGTGTTCTCCTGTCTCACTGTGTGAAGAGCCATCCAGAAGGCAGACACCAGACATAACATCATGGTGTCAGATTTGCCAGACTGCCCCAACTAATAAACTGCTATCCTTGTCAATGACCTATCTGCTTAGCCACAGATATGTGGCTATCATAACAAAAGAAGGATGAATAGAGTCCTCTGTGCTTACTTCCAGGTGTGTGAGTTAAGAAAATAGTATCTCATTGAAAATACATTTGTAAATTTTGGAAATTATTATTACAAATATAAATTGCTTCAAAAGGTTTAGATTTAGTTGTGTGTATGTGGGGGGTGTTAAATGATGCTGTGTTGTGGGAACCCTAAGAATGACATCTTTTGGACACATTTAACTTGGTGTCTGATTATCCCAGGTAGATGCCCTGAACAAAAATCCAATGTTGTTCACTGCTTCCGAGTTCAAGAATATGAAGAAGAAACACCATCAACTGAACAACCTTGAACCCCTAGAGCTGGGATTGGGGTCAGCCCCCTTATCCTTGGAGCACCAACTCTGGAACGTTAAATAACTCCTTCCCACTCCCTCCCATAAATCATAATTTCTGTCCTCCACATGGCATTCCAGGGGCAGCCTTAAAGGCTGGAGAGGCAGCAATGAAGAAGACAAGGCCCCTTAGCGGCAAAGACTAAGGGCTCAAAGAGAGAGTCAGCTAATAGAACATTAAGTCAAAGAGGTAAGGTCCTGGGCCACTGGTGATCTGTGCCACTGCAGGCATTAAAGGACGAAGGGGACAGCACTAGAGCTGAGTGACAGAAGTGTCTGAGAGGAAGCAGTCCTCCAGGGACCTGTTGGTGCCCAGACCCAAGGCCAGGAAGCCAGCCAGTCACCCAGAAGGTTCCCAGAATGTCCAACTCTATCCTCCATTTCTCCCAAGTTTTACATACTTGTTTTCAGTAGAGCAGTCTTGTATTTGCTGGGAAAGAGGCTGGAGAGGTGTGCATAAGCATCTAAACATCCAGGTGGGCTGTGGTGGCGCACGCCTTTAATCCCAGCACTAGGGAGCTAGAGGCAGGTGGATCTCCGAGTTAAAGGCCAGTCTGGTCTACAGAGTGAGTTCCAGGACAGCCAGGGCCACACAGAGAAAACATGTCAAAAAAAAAAAAAAAAAAA
>NC_022015.1:38482262-38498191 GCF_000317375.1 Microtus ochrogaster
AAAAAAAAAAAAAAAAAAAAAGTCCAAACATCCAAACTGCTTTACAAGTAGAAGTGACTTCCCTAACCTGGAATTTCAGGGTCAGCTCCATCTGCAAATACTCTGGGTCTCAGTGAGCAATCCCCTGCAAGCAACAGGAACTACTCAAGCTGACCTTTTGAGAAGGGGTACCCTGGGGTGGGCCAGGCTGGGTGTCTAGAGTGCTCCTGTGCATAGTATTCCCCGCCTGCTGGGGCCACCGGAACTAACTCTGTGGACTTTGTCAGAGTCCTGGCAAGGGTATTGCTTGCTCAGGGGACCTGTCAGTAGGACAGTGGCTCCCGCTGGTCAGCTTCAGGGTGCTTCTGCCAGTCTGCCAGGGCTGACTGAGACCCTCCCGCCAACTCGGCCTTTCTTTAGAGCTGTTAAGCCTTCACTGTCCAGGCAGTCTGGGTGGGGGCCTAGGCTCTGTGGCTGGCTCTCCCACCATAGAGCATCCAGAGGCTTCACGTTGTAAATGCCAAGGCTCCCGTCATGTGGGGGCCCAGCAGGTGCCTGGCCTTCTATTTCCTGACCCTGCTCCTTGCCAGCTGGCAGGAGGAGCCTCTAGCTGGCAACTCTCACTACAGGGAAGTCTAATTTTCAGTTTTCCCCAGGAGGGTAGCTCCCAGCTGTGGCAAGGGCCAGCTCTGCAGTGACCTCCCTAGATCGAGACCTCTAAAAGCTCCAAGATTTCAGCACGGCTCAACAAAGGTCCTGAGCCCAGCCCAGTTTCACTAATGATCATGGTTGACCTAGGCCTCACAGGGGCCACAGAAGAGCAGCAGCTGATGTTAGGGACTCGGAGGAACAGCCCAGCACCGGGGTACTCAAGGCTGTGCTGTGCTCATGTGTCCTCCATGCTGGGCTGGAATCCCAGCCCACTCCCTTGGAAGGCAATGTCCACACCACCAGCCTGGCATTCAGTAGGGAATAAATGGAACCACTGGCATCTGGGAAGGTTAGAGCCTTACAGAGTTGGGAACTTGGGTGAGCCTGGAGGGTCATGTGCTAGTTTGGGGTGGAAAAGACAGGGGCACTTGGGACCAAGGGATGCTGAGGTTTAGCTGGACTCGAAATCTGAGCATCACATCCCTGAAAGCCAATCTAGGGCCATAGGTGCCCATCGGAGATAGATGGTGCCCCACGTGTGCTCATCTCCTCAGCAATCAATTTCAGTGTCTCTGGCATGTATCTGGAGCCAAGCCCTACAGAAGTCTTTGGGAGAAAACGTTTAGTAAGAAACTAGGGAAAAAAATCAAAACAAAGATCAAAAGAATTGTTAGCTGTATCAGCAAAACGGGAATACAGCATGATGGACCTGATGCCACAGGTGACTGCACTTGGAGCAAAAGGGCAGGAAGTAGACCTGGGCGTGTCAAGACCTGCTTCCCCTGTGGCTGGTCAAGGCTATGCCCACTGCCCACTCCAGAGATGGTCTGTGGAGTGAGGATACAGGTCACAGTTCTGAGTACCCTGCAGGAGTTTTGGTTTTGACGAACTACACCCTCCCAGTTACCTGAGTACCCTGCAGGAGTTTTGGCTTTGACGAACTACACCCTCCCAGTTACGTGTCCTCACTGAGCCTGTTTCCCGTCGGTGGAAGGACAAACGTCAGGTCTACCACTCAAGATCAAAGAGGAAACAATAGGAGGTAAGTTGGTAGTAGCTGGACTTTAGGACCACGTCCCCCGCTGAGCTACCTTCTAGAAAACGCCTACTGTGCCAGGGTATGTGCACGGGCGCAGGGTGGCGGTGGTGTTTGCCGGGGAACCAAGGCAGGCTGGGGTTCTGGAATCGCCTCAGCTGCCTGCCCTGTCCGATGCGTCTGTGGATCGGCATGCTTTCTTCTCTTCCACAGCCTGAACATTTTCGTACGTTTCCCTAACACCCTCCACCTCACTCTGGGGTGCTTGCTTCTGTATGCGTGTGGCAATCTCAGACGTCTCCTTGCAGGTCCCAACCACCAGCTTTACTAATTTAAAGTCTGAGTTTTAGACAGAGTAGTGTGCAAGGGGCTCTGGCTCCAGCCCGGACCAGTTGAAAAGTCACTTAACCAGTTCGTGCCTCAACTTCCCTGTGTGTAAACTAGGACTCACAAAGCTATCTCCGGGGATTACCCTGAGGAGTAAATAAGGTAGTGCACCAGCTCGCTTCGCTGGGAGTGATGTCTGGTTGGGGACGAAGATGTGACCCTCGTTATTGTTGCGTGACACCCCTTATCCGACTGCAAGATCCAAGGGGTGGGGTTTCGCCATACCCCAGGCGTGGGTGCAAGCCACTCCGGATCTTCCGCCCTAAGCTCCCTGAGGACCAAACCTCCTTCCTCGCGCCGGTAGAGCCCGAGGAGGGTGAGGAGTGGCCGTGTCGCGGAAAAGCTGGCACTCAGTAGGTGCTCAAGGAGCAGCCAGTGTCAACACGGGTGACCCAATGCAACTCCTTCCCGCCTCCCGCGTGGTAACGCTCCAGTGGCCCACATGGTCTTGAAGGGTGTTTCTGCTCACAACGACACCCATCCCCACAACAAAGAAACTCGCCATCCCCGGCCGCCTCCCTTCAGTGCACCCCGGAGGCACAGCTGGCCCGGAGCGCCGCACGCCGGTAGCTGTCCCCCGAAATCGCGGCTCGGGAGCTGTCCCTGGTAGGTGCAGGTGCGCGCGGGACGGGGGCGGGAGCCGACCCCGAGGGGCAGCGAGCGGCCGGCAAACTAGGTGGCGCCCACCGGGCGCGCGGCGACACCGCCTCCACCGAGATTTAAAGGGCAGCCGGGCGGAGGGATCTTCGAACGACTCTCGCTGCGATCCCTCCGCCTCAAGGCGCAGCGACGGCCAACGACGCGGCTCCTTCTCGGAAAATCGCTCCTGTGCCTCCGCCGTCGGGTGCTGTGGAGCGGAACTCCATTCTCTCTGGCGTCTCTCGCCTCCTCCCTCACAATTCCGTCGAAGCCATCGCGGTGACTGGCGTGGGGCAAAGGAGCGCGTACGCTCGTAGCCTGCGTGGTGTCCCTCCGCCGTCATCCGTGGACTTCTTTTCGTGTCCTTCCACCGAGCCCGGGCGGTGTCCGGGTGGCTCACCGGGGGCGGCGACGCGTCTGCGGCGCGGCAGCGAGGCTCGGGGGCTATGAGGTGAGGACACCCGGGGACCGGAGGCGGCACCCGGCGCTGCGCGAGAACGCAGGACGCGAAGCCCCGAAGCCGGCGGATGCCTCCCAGACCCCGCGGCTGCGCGCGAGGCGGAGGTGAGGCCCGAGGTCTGTGAGGTCGTAGTGGCCCAGCGCTGCGAGTCAGGACTCGGGGACCGGGGCTGGGCGCGGGCCGCGGTGACGGCCACGGCGGCGGGGTTGGGGGGGCGCTCGGCGGCCGCGGACTCCTTTCTCCCCCCCCCCGACAGCGGAGGCAGCGGGCGGTGCTACGTCCATGCCGCCATATTGGATTCTACTCTCCAGTTTTTTTCTAAGGAAATATTTTTTTGGTGATTAATTTTCTGGAGGGACGGGAAAGTGTGGCCGGGCGCTTCGGGAGCCCGGTTGCGGGGGTCTCAGATGGGCCCGGTACCGAAAGGCGGGCCGTGCTGGCGGTGAGCCGCGGAGTGCGTGCGTGCGTGCTTGCGGGAACCGGGCCGCGCGCGGGGCGGGGCTGCGTGGCCGGGGCGGCCGGGCGAGCGAACGGGCGAGTGAGAGCGGCCTGCAGTTGTGGCGGCGGCCGGAAGGGAGCGGTAGCGGTCGTCGGGGGCCGGGTCGCGGCCGCACGAGGGGTGCTGCTCCGCCGCTCGGGATTGGGGGACTGTGTTTTGCCTCTTCTCCAATGGGCGGTCGCGAAGCTTCTCGCCCAATCTGCTCGCGCTGGCGCGCCGAACTTTCAGTTGTTTTTGTTTTGGCCCGAGCCTCGTTTCCTGTCGCTCCAGGCTCAGCCTGTCGCTCTGCGGTACGCGTCCTCCCCTCGGTGCTGTCCCGCGGCGTCTCGGGGCCCGGCTCGGAGGCGCTGTCGTCACCCGGTCGGTCGTCCCGATCATCCGACCTGGGGGTGCGAGAGGGAGACGCGAAGTTCGTTTTGAAGAACTTTCTGACGGAGTTCACTCTGAGAGACTCTTCTCTCCAGGGGAGCGGGCAAGATGAACTGCCTGGATTGGTGAAGATTTTTTTTTTAACCTGTTTAACCTGCTTTCTAGACTTAAAACCGTGTGCCACAATGGCCTGAGGGGTCGGAAGTCTGCTGAGCAGACGGATCTCTTAGAAGTCGCTTCCCCTGCAACTTTTACTCGTTCCGTTTTTGTTTTTTTTGTTTTTAATCGACAGTAACGCCCGTCGATTTGTGTGTGAAGTCCATGCCTGAAGAGTGAATTGCCAAATTCACACCCTTACTGTGTAGATGCAGGTTTGACCGAGCCCCTCACTAGGAGCGCCCTGTGGTCCGGGGTTAAAGTTAGAGTGGAGAAAGCCCAGGCAGTGTTTGAGTCTACACCCTCTCCCAGGCTCACCTGCGCTAGTTTCCCAGCCCCTCCTGTCTCAGCACATACCCATCTTCAGAAAAGGCCCAGGAGAATGTGGCCCGCTGGAGCAAGCTTTCTGGCTGGCCCCCACAGAAAGCACCTCACGAAAGAGATAGTTTGTTAATCTCCAACTTGTCAGACTGGTTGGTAGTTTTTCAAAATGTATCCAGTCAGCGCTATTGAAAGTATTCCTTAAATTGTCTTTAAAAAACCAGAAACAAAACCCTTAGCTTCAGAGTATTTATACTCCAAGAGAATAGGCCTCCACCCTTTCTCAGCGATTGAAACCAAACTCTTTCAAAAACCGTTTCCAAGGATTCTTTCCTTTCTCTCCCAAGTGCTCCCTAAAACGTGTTTGACTCACTGACGATACTGGGCTGCTACTCTGAGCTCCCCACATTTGTAGGACCATGTCCGGGAAGGCTGGGTGGCAGAACTATATGCAGATGAGAGGGGTGTGCCCTGGGAGTTTGTATGGTTGAGCAGGGGTTTTATAAGTGTGGGGGGGCAGTCCCTTTAGGTCTTCCTCTGATGTGAGTTCAGAAATGATTTTCTTTTCTATAGGTGTCAGCTTGTAGGTTTATAGGGCCGGCTATGTGGCTGGGTTGTACAACAGATTTTGTATAGTGTCTGAGCAGCTCCCTGTCTTTAGTACTTTTCCAGTGGCTTGCAGAGCAAATCCTCTTAGATAGATCAGCATGGTTCCATTCCTTTGTGCTTTGTCTGTCACCTGTGAACTTTACCTTCTCTCCATTCACCAAAATCCTTCTCTGCTCAGAAGGTCTAGGACTTCGTTAGCTCTAGAGCATTCTTTTCTTGTAAAACAAGGGACCATGTGTCATCCCTCTATGGGGTGACATTATTGGCTACCTAGCATATATTGAGTAACTAGGCAGAGACAGCATGGAGTGGTTGTAGCTCAGGTAGAGCCAGCTCTGTTCACCAGAGACTAGCTTTATGTGTATGGTGTAACCTTTACTTTTTCTGCCTTGTTTTTAGTTACCTCTTTGTTTTGGGAGTGGACAAAACACCTGTTTTACTGGCATATTAGTGGAGAAAATGGATTTAGTTGTGGTAAGACTCATAAATCAAAGTTACTGCAAGGTCCTGACTTGCTCACTAGGAATCCTTGTTTGTACAATAAATTTATGGAATTCAGCCATTCAAACGTGCTAAGTTTGGGATGTGGAGAGATGGCTCAATGGTTATGAGTACTTGTTACACTTGCAAAGGATCCAAGTTCAGTTCTCAGAACCCACACCGTGGCTCCTAACCATCTGTGTACTCCAGTTCTAAGGGATTGGATGCCCTCTTTGATCATTACCTTTAAATAGGCTCATGAAGAGGGAAGATAGTGTCTGTACTCAGTGAGTCTCTTAGTCACCTTTTACTTTGCCATTCTCTTCCCATGATGCTCAAGGACAGCCACACCTGTTATCATCTGCTGCCTCTTGCCTCAGGCCCTGAGTTGGGGCTAGTTGGTGTGGGAATGGGACGTGCACAGATACCTTGCAGCTCTCTAGGGTTGTTAGTAAAATATCATTTAGGGACTAGTCAGAGTACTGTGTAGACTCTGCTGTCATTGTATTTATGGTACAGGTCTTTCTATAGAATGACTAGACATTCTCACTGAAACTGCTTCTAGTCCTAAATTCTACTAAAGATGAATTCTAAATCCATCTTTCCATATCTTCCCATTTCTAAGAACCTCCTCAATCATATTTAACATCTCTGGTTGGTTTACTTAGCTCATCTGTAGACTTCATTTATTTATTTATTTTTAAAAATATTTGTTTATTATGTGTACAGTATTCTTCCTGCAGGCCTCATTACAGATGGTTGTGAGCCACCATGTGGTTGCTGGGAATTGAACTCAGGACCTTTGGAAGAGCAGGCAATGCTCTTAACCGCTGAGCCATCTCTCCAGCCCCCTGTAGACTTCATTTAGTCTTAGATCTTTTGAAGTGTCACAAGACACTTGGCAGTTCAGGTGGCTTTTCAAATTAAGATACTAGCATACATCAGTGGTCCGAAAATCGTGATATTTAAGCCCCATATGGCTCCTACTGGCCATTACATCTTTGCAGCATCTCTTCATTTGTGTGTAGTAGGGCACACTAACCAAGTAAACAGACCCAGCTTCTGTAGGGTTCGTATGTGGTTCAGCCTGAGCTGAATTTAGACAAGAGTTTGAGACCCAGCATTGCCACCTAAGAACAGCTTTATTTGAACAGCAAAATTCACTCCTGAGCCTTTCTTGTTTGTGATGCGAATACCTGCAGAGTAGGATAGCTGAACCAAGAGTCCTCAGTCACACATACTGGTGTGAACACTTGGTACAGGTAACTGTGTGCTGTGTGTGGATCTGTATGTGCATGTAAGCACAGGTGGTCATGGAGTCCAAAAGAAGATCCACTGAAGCGAGAGTTACAGGAGGCTGTGAGCTGCCTGATGTAGTTGCGAGATACTTAACTCAGGTCCTCTGAAAGAGAAGCAAGTGTTCTTAACCACTGAGCCTTCATCTTTTCAACCTTTGGAGTTGTGGCTCAGCGTGTTTTTTTCTTAAAGTGGAAGCTCTCGGGGGCCCTCTAGTGTTCCATGGCCACAACAGCTATTCCAGCACCACGAACAGTGCCTGAAAGCTCCCAGCAGGCTTTTGCAATGTTTGTGAAAGTGAATGGATTCCAGATCTGCAGAATGAATCATTTCTTCTGATCTATAGGACTAGATGAATTATCTGGTGTGTCTTAATGACTCAGTGATCTCTGAAAAGTATTTTTGTTTTCAAGGCGACGCTTATGTTGCATCATGGGAAGTATGTAGAAGCATAGCCCACACCCTAAGAAGAAAGGGTCCTTGACCCTTTAGCCAGTGAACTAGTGGAGTCTGGGGATAGAGAGGCCATAGGAGACCTTTCCCCTTCAAGAAAGAAGCAGAAGCAGAAGCAGGCTTCACTCAGGGTCCTAGAAAGTTCAGGCAAAGTTAGATGGCTCTTAACTTGTTTAGTGAATGGAAGTAAATAGCCAGAGTGCTTTTCTCTCTCACACCATGAGCCTTTTTATTTTTCCTAATTAAAGTCTCTTAGTGTAGCTTTTGATTTCCTCAAATCTTTGTAGTTCTTACCAGATTGTGCTTATTTAGATGCCTGCATGTTGCGGCGAACTTCTTGACCAGCGAGAAAGAACAACCACCACACAAGGATTCTTCTCAGATCATGCTTTAATTGGAGTGCCCTTGGTTGAAGGAGCATGAAGCAAGAGGGCCCCAAGAGCACTAAGGCAGCTGCTTATATAGGGAATTGGCACACGGGTTGCCCTGTGATTGGCTGCCATCATCAGCTGACACCAGACTGCATCGGGATAGGCCCAAGGACCCTTATCCACCGCACATGTGGGAAGCAGGGGACACGCAGCTCCCAAAGGCATAGCCAAACATGGAGTTGTTTATTTCCAACAAGACAGGATGTCGGCGCCATCTTGTAATGGCGATCCTGTCCGGCTCACTACAGCATATGGAGTCATTTCTTCCCACACTGGACTCAACTCCATGAATGCAGAAGACATTACCATTCTGTTCTAGAATCTTCACAGTTAGGGCAAATATATCCAAGATCTGTTTTCATTGAGGCTGTATTGCTTCTTTGTATAATGCTAAGAGCATACAGTTTTTCAATCTGACCTTGGTTTCATCTTGCCTAATTCTCCTGGCCTTGTTCTCTTTAGTACATTGGGGATGACAGTGGTAGCATTGTGCATGTGTTATGGGGCTGCATGTGAACACACGATGATGTGCCGCCCAGTTCTTGGCACAGCTCTTGAGTGAAGCTGTGCTGTGGAGTGCCCAGAATACTAGTTAGGAGACTGCTTCTGTTGTGCCAGGGCAGCCACGTTGAGGTTTTCACTTTCATCTGAGCTAATGGCTGCATTTTGGACATTGGATAGATACTCAGCCACACAGTCCTTGTTCACTCACTATAGGTGGGGTGCTACTTTGTAAGACATGGCTGTCTTGCATAGTGCCCATGTGTCTTGTCATCCTTGTTCACCTCCTTGTCATTGAACTTCCTGTGGTAAGCCCAGACTATTTTTGTTTTGTTGTGTACCATGTGTTACTGGATATGGTACTTTGTTGGAAGTGAATTACTTTAGTCAAATAACTTACTACTACTAAAGCCTGCTCAGGTTTTTAATTTATTTTATGAGAGCTTCTCACTCAGTAGTGTAGGTTGGCCTCAAGCCCTAAGTATCCTTGCCTTAGCCTCCAAAGTAGTTGGGATTACAGATATGGACCAGTATGCCCAGCTAAGCCTCTTTGTTTCTTTGGTTTTTATCTTTACCCATGTTTGTGTGAATTTATGCTGTATCTGAGAGTATCCACAGAGGTCAGAATAGGACATAGGACCCCCTGGAGCTGAAGTTACAGTTAGACACCCAATGTGGGTGCTGGAATCCAAACTCAGGTCTTCTGCAAGAGCTGTATAATCTCTTACCTGCTGACCCATCTCTCTAGCTCCTGAGCCTGAGATATTTTGCAGTAGAGATGATGAACTCTATAAAGAGTAGAAGTCTTTTTTTTTTTTTTAAATCTCTTTGGTGGGGGTGGGAGGTGGGCATAGGCATGCCATGTGGAGGTTAAAGGATAACTTGCAGACCTTGGTTCTCTCCTTCCACCGTGTGGGCCCTGAGGTCAGACTCAGATTGTCAGAGACAACTCACTGGCCAAATTTGTTGTTGTTAAAAATGAGTGACGTTTTGTGTGTGTGTGTGTGTGTGTGTGTGTGTGTGTGTGTGTGTGTTTGTGGGTGAGAAGATGGGGGCTCTATCTGGCCATCTTTGCTTTTGCCCTAGTTACTTGGAAAGAACAGTTAGGTACTTTTATTAGTTATTTCTGCTCAGCCTATGTGGCAAACCTTGAAATTGGGCCTTTCGTTTTACTTAGGTGTCAGTTAAGTGACTTATGCTTGGTCACACTGTCAGTAAGCATGGGGTGAAGCCAGTGTGGGCTCCAGCTGTTTTGACTTCAAAATGGTCTTCTACCCACTGGGTGGGCAGCCTTTGGTGGAACACACCACCTGACAAACTCAAGCATAACCCTGAAAGTACAGCCCAAGAACCACCCTTTTTGCTCAGTTAAAATTGAATACTGTTTGGAGCTATGGACAGCAGAGGCTTCACTTACAGGTATGCAGTGGTCAGTGGTATCTGTTTCTGGAGAGGTGACTGGAAATACAGCAAAGGAAATGCTGGTTGTATTGGGTGTTCCTATTGAGTAAGCCCCGATCAGGTGGGAAGATGGAGACTGTGTGTGTGTGTGTGTGTGTGTGTGTGTGTGTGTGTGTATACACTTGGTTTTTGGTGTTTTGTTTTTGTGAAGTTTCTTTTTTTTTAAATAATTATTTAACTTTATTTTTATGTTTTTTGTTGTAAGGGTGTCAGATCCCCTGGAACTGGAGTTACAGACAGTTGTGAACTGCCATATGGGTGCTGGGAATTGAACCCAGGTCCTTTGGAAGAGCAACCAGTGTTCTTAACTGCCAAGCCATCTCTCCAGCCTCTTACGGAGTTTCTTTTTTTCTTTTTTTTTCTTTTTTTTAAGATTTATTTATTTATTATGTATGCAGTGTTCTGTATGTATGTATGCTTGCTGGCCAGAAGAGGGCACCAGATCTCATTACAGTTGACTGTGAGCCACCATGTGGTTGCTGGGAATGGAACTCAGGACCTCTGGAAGAGCAGTCCGTGCTCTTAACCTCTGAGCCATCTCACCAGCCCCTGGAGTTTCTTTAATAACTAAAGCCTTTATTTTAGAAATACCTGTTGAGACTGTTAGAGTCAAGGGGTTCTTACATAAACACCGTGATCAGGCACCCAAATAAACTGTCAATCAGTATTTTCTCTGCTGAACACTTTGGAGAGGACTGTATTTCAGGTCCAGCTTTAGATCGGCAGCCAGGAACTGTAGCTGCCTGTGAGAACTTACCAGTGGAGGGGTTTATTGTTTAAAATGTTTTGGTAAGGGGCTGTTGTTGTTACTTAGTAACGAACTATAGAAAAATGATACCTGAAAGTATAGTCTTGGGGTAGCTTACTTGGATGATTCAGGATTAATGTTTTTATAAAGCCCTAAATTTAATTTAATAATAGCATCTTCAGAGAACCTTTTCCTCATAATAGTCACAAGTACCAGAGGGTAGACCCTAACAAACGTTGCATTTTCAGCCCTCTGCCTTCTTCTTTAGAGTAAATTACCCTAGCCAACTTACCACGATCAATGGTTTTTGAAACTAGCCTTCATATTATCCTGAAAAGGTGATAGGTGAGGCTCTATAGAGATGTTTTTGACCTCAAACCTGATTCTCTTGGTTCCAGATGAAGGTATGACACTGGAAGAGTTCTTGATTGACAGAACAGGTAGACCTGACCTTAGTTGTATAGAATCTAGAAATAGAAATTGGAAAGAAATTGCAATTTGTTGGTGTGTGTGTATCTTGTCGTACAAGTATAGAGACCTGTTCTTTGATTCTTTGACTGTAGGTACTGATAAACACTTGTGGGACATCTCCATTGTAGGTGGAGGCATCCTGTGAGTTTATAGGAATAAATAAGCTTCCTTCTTTTGTTTCCTAACACTATTACCAAGTATCCTGGCTTCTCAGACGGGATGCTTTCCAACAGTACAGTCACAGGAGCAAGAACTGGCCATAAATTCATGGTTGCTGCTGGGTGGTGGTGGCGCACGCCCTTAATCCCAGCACTCAGGAGGCAGAAGCAGACGGATCTCTCTGTGAGTTTGAGGCCAGCCTGGTCTACAAGAGCTAGTTCCAGGACAGACTCTAAAAAACTACAGAGAAACCCTGTCTCGAAAAACAAAACAAAACAAAACAAAAAATCATGGTTGCTTCCTAGAAAATTGTTAACCGAGTATTTGTCCCATCAAACTGCCTAAAGTCTCTGTAAGAGCATCCAGTGCCCTTAACCTCTTAACCATCTCTCCACCCCTCTCTGCAGAATTTTTACAAGCAGTTTGTATAAAACATTAAACAAAAAAGTACCATCTTGAAGTTAAAAAGAATTGGAAGCAGAGTTCTCCAAGTGGGCCAAGACTGTCAGCTCAGGAGCACTGACCAGCACTGCACTTTCATCCAGAGACTGGGTGGGTCCATTGTTGGTGGACATAGGGCAGGTGTACTTCCTGAAACAAGCACGTTTCCTAAGATAACTATGCTTTCTTCTGAAATGGGCTAAACTATCTCAGCTTTGGTGTTTTTTCTGACTATAAGTAAATAGATTCATTATAGTCGTTTAGGGAAAACAGTCCCTCCTCCTGTAAATGCAGCTGTCATGTTCTCAAGGGAGGAGCCTGTGGTAGTAGATTGGTGCTCTTTTCCCATAGCACAATATGATTGCAAGTTTCCATTTCATTACTTTTGGAATTATTTTGTGCTAGTTTTGAGGCAGGGGTCTCACTATATAGCTGGCCTCATTCATGATCTTTTGTTTAAGCTTCCAGAGTGCTGAGATTACAGGTTGTCATGCCTAGCCTTTGTCATCCCCCTCCCTCCCCCCACAGGGTTTCTCTATGCAGCCCTGGCTGTCCTGGAGCTCTGTAGGCCAGGCTGACCTCGAACTCACAGAGATCCACTTGCCTCTGCCTCCCAAGTGCTAGTATTAAAGGTGTGTGCCGCTACCACCCTGCAACCTTCCCTTCCTTTTAATTCCCTAAATTTCCATACTGGTTCTAAACAGCCCCCACGCTTCTGTTTAGTACTAGAACCTGAAAAACATTACCTCTTCCCCCAGTTGTTGATCCACTCACTCTTTGTCCCTTAGTGTTGGTGAATCAGCCTCTTGGGAATGATGCTGCCATTCCTAGTGCAGTCACTGCATGTCTCCTCAGAACCTAGTTGCATCATTTTTAGATGTAGGGTCACCTCTTGGGACTTCATCATCTTCCAGCTAGATAAGCATGTTAAATAGCAAATTCTTGATATATTCTTTGGCAATATCCTACACAGAAACAATGTATCTTGATCATACCCCCAACTCCTCCCTTCACTCCTCCCAGCAACCCCCAACACACCCTTTCTACTCCTTATGCCTCCCTGTCCTTGTAACCCACCGAGTGCAGTTAGTGTTGCCTGTTGCCTGCTGGAGTACTGACCGAGGCTGCTGTCTTGATCTTGTGCAGATGACCACAACTGGAGTGCGCTCATGAGCGAAACGGCTCCATCATGTCCAGAAGACAGCACTTAAAGTACTCCTCCCCACCACCCTGCTCTTGCGTTCTTTCCACCCCTTCTTCTCTGATGCTCTCTGAGCCTTGGAGGTAGGAGTAGGTTTGATAGAGATGTCCCATTTTGGGCTGAGCACTCAATAATCATTTATTCTCAGCACTTTGACCAGTTTTGAGTCTCTGGATTAAGTGCTGACCATTGCAGAAATAACTTCTCTGCCCAAGGTTGAGGGCAACACTGACCTGTATATATAAACATAAATATTTAGGAGGCACTTTGACATGCCCATTTAGCAAGTCAGCAGTAATAGGTTCCCACCATCACTACCCTCCCCCATTTTCCTTTGAGGCAGGGGCTTATGTGTTCAGCTGACCTCAAGTTGAGGCTTGTGTTTTAACTACTAATCTTCCTGCTTCTGTATCCCAAGTTTTGGGATCATAGGCATCTATTACCATGTTCACCAGTTGTTAAAGTTTAGAGCTAGACAGGTGGCTCGGCACTTACTGCTTTTTCAGGGGCTCCAGGGTTAAGTCCTTCCCAGCATCATGTAGCAGTTCACAGCATTCTGAAACTCCAGTTTGAGGTGGTCCAGTATCTCCAGGTAGCACACTCTCTGAAGCACTTTAAGTCCCAGCATTCCAGAGGCAAGGGCAAGGTAGATAGGTGGTATTTGAGGCCAGCCTGATCTACAGAGTGAGTTCCAGGACAGCCAGGGATACACAGAGAAACCTTATCTCAAAATACCAAAATAAATAAATAAATTTTACTTAAAAAGTAAAGAACAGTGCATGCTCTTAACTATTGAGTCATTTAAATCTTTAGTCTTCCAAATAAACAAATTAGACCCTAAAAGCCATCTCAAATTAATCAGTCTATTATTAAAATCTTTAATTTACATATATCTTTCCTGACATTTGAGATTTCTTTCTTTTGCTGATCTTTTTTCTCCTGCTGTCTTTTTCAGTACATACTCTATATTCCTCAGTGCATGTTTAGAGACACAAATCCATGTAGGATGCTTATTTCTTAGCAGGGCTGTTATCAGTGACCTGTCCTGACTTGCCTTCTGAATCTCTGCAGCCTGTACCCAGGATGACTCTTCCTTCAATTGCTGTTCCTGCCTGCTCTTTGTGCCTCCATCCTGCTCCTTGTCCTAGGGTGCTTTGTGCTCACCTTGCTCTTTTTTTTTTTTTGTAAGATTTACTTATTTATTATGTATACAGTGTTCTGTCTGCATGTGTGCCTGCAGGCCAGAAGAGGGCGTCTGGCCTCATTATAGATGGTTGTGAGCCACCGTGTGGCTGCTGGGAATTATTCGGGACATCTGGAAGAGCAGTTTAGTGCTCTTAACTGCTGAGCCATCTTTCCAGTTCTGTTGGTCTTCTCAGTTCTTAGACTTACTTTATCCACACTCAGGCCTAGACAAATTTGGTTCTGTGACTTGAAGTACCATCAGCACCGTGACACCACATGGTATCCCCAGCTTATTTCTTAGTCCTGTGTCTACTTGGCTCTCTAGACAGTATTCTAAAAATGACCAAAGCCTGAGATTCCTGTAGTCTTTGTCAACTGCCTCAGGATTCTTCATTTAAACTTAATGGATCCTCATTGTCTCACTTCCACATTTAGTTTCTCAGTAAGTGCTGTCCATGAAACATTCAGAGAATTCCTGAAGCCAGCCATTTCTTTCTACCTATGCAAGCCAGTGGTACATCTTTACTTTTAATTTGTGAGCTTTTCACAACAGTAACCTGCCAGCATGATTATTTAAAATTGAGGTGGATGCTAATACCACTCTGCTTCCTCTATTTCTGAAGGAATAAATGCTATCTTCAATGGCTTCTAAAAATCTTCTTTCTGTGGCTTGTTTCTTTTAGCCTCTCTGCCCTGCCCTGCCCTGCCCCTCTACCTTCTTGTCTGCTCGGCCACAGTAGACTGTAAAGGTGTTTCTGCCTTAGGCTGGTGTTTGCCTTCTCTATTCCTACTACACTTTTGATTGCAGCTAGCTTCCTCTCTTCCCTTAGCTTTCTGAGAAAAAAAGTCATCACACCTGCTTGACCAGAAACATTCCTGCTAATACTGCTTTTCTGTTCTTTAACAAGAATGTGCTGACAATCTTTTTTTTAATGCTGTTATGAATATCAATGTACAGGTATTGTGTAGTTCCTGCTTTCAGGGTTTTTAAAGAGATATATTTATGTGTGTGTTATGCCTACGTATGTGTGTAATCTGTATGCAAGCCTGTTCCTGGGGAGGCCAGAAGAGGTTGGTGAATCTCCTGGAACTTGAGTTACAGACAGTTCTGAGCCACCATGTGGGTGCTGGTTGCTGAACCTGGTTCCTCTGCAAGAACAAGTGCTCTTAACTGCTGAACCATCTCCTCAACTTCTTAATTGAGTTTTTTTGTTTTTGCTTATCCAAATTTATTACTGTGTCTGTGCCATGGTGCACATGTGCAGGTCAGGACAACCTCTGCCTTTATATAGGTCCTGGGAATGGAACTTAAGCTGCCAGGCCTATGAAGAAACCCTCTTATCCACTGAGCCATTTGAGTTTCTTTGATTATTTATCGTTTCCTGGTGTTTTCCCACAGGTGGGCCGGGAAGATGGGTCAGTTGGTAAAATGCCTAAGGAACTGAGTTCAGATCCCTAGCACCCATGTAAAAGCTAGATTTAGCAGTATATCATGAAATTAGATAGCAAGCTAGCTGGGTGTGGTGGTCCATGCCTTTAATCCTATGTCTGGGGAGGAAGAGACAGAAAGGTCTCTGTGAGTTTGAGGCCAGCTTTGTCTGTACAGCATGCTTCTATGCAGAATCCTTCCATTCCAACAGAGTCCCCTTCAGGAGCATCTGGTGAGCGGTAGACTCCTGGCACAAGTGCCCCCTACGCTGTGGACCTGTTTAGACAACAGCGTCATTGACCACAGTGGATCAGCCCTGCTGTAGTTGTTCTTAGCTGTTGATCTATGGTCTGTCACGGTGAGAGCAGCTTGCAGTGACTGAAGTGCTGTTGCTATGATGATTTGCTGCTGAGCTTTTTCCTAGAACTCAGAACAGATTTTTTTGATAGAACTTCAGGTATGTTAAATTTCTGTTTCATGAATTTTCTTTTTCTTTTTTTTTAATTCTTTTTATTTTATTTATTTATTATGTATACAATATTCTGTCTGTGTGTATGTCTGCAGGCC
>NC_022015.1:38498521-38503900 GCF_000317375.1 Microtus ochrogaster
GCCCCATGAATTTTCTTGAAAAGAAAATTGGCCTCTTGTCTTTACCCTGGCAGATGGTACAATGAAGGAATGATTTAAAACAGTTGTTCTCAACGCTTGTCGTGTGCACCACACACAAGTTTCATCACACTGGGCGTCTTTGAGTCCCGAGTCGGACTCTCAGCTGGAATTTAAAGATTCTGCACAGAGTAGTTGCTGCTCTATTGGGACCCAAGTTCTGACCCAGCACCCAGGTCAGGCAGCTCACAAATCTGTAACTCTAGCTCTATGGGATATGATGCCCCTTTTTGGCCTTTGTGGGCACTGGCACAAACATCACATAAAAGCCATATCTATCAGTTCTGTTCTACTGTTAACACTTCGTACTCCTAAAAACACATTCTTCGGTCATTATTAATAAAGTGTGTGTCACATGGGACGGTCTTTGGACAGATTTCCAAAAGGACCAAAAGAACTTGAGGTTCTCTCTGTCTCTTTTTTTTCTTCTTTTATTTTCTTTTCTTCCCCCTAGAGGCACAGAACCAAAGTGCTGAGCCAAAAGCATAGATAGTAGCAAATAGTAGCAAGAGAAGTAGGGAGGTCATAGGTGTTGTCTGTATGTCCTGCTGTATCTGTGTTTGAGCTTTAGCATTGTGGGTGTCTAATAAAAAAAATCTATAAAGAGGTCAGGCAGTTTCAGGACAACATGGACATGTTTCTGCAGTGCATCAGTTTAGACCCCAACCTTTATTAATAGCTGAGAGTTCTGGTCCACTGTGTGTTCTCCCAGACGCTGGGGGTGGAGACAAGAACACTGAATTCTGGGCTGGAGAAATGGTTCAGTGATTAAGAACACTGGCTGCTCTCACAGACCAGGGTTTGATTCTCAGCACCCACATGGCAGCTCACAGCCATCTATAACTCAGTTTCAGGTGATCTAAAACTCTCTTCCTCTTTGGGCACCGGGCATGCATGTGGTGCACGAGCATTGCATGCAAGTAAAACACCCATACACAGAAAATAAAAATATTGAGTCATTGGTTCTATAATTTAAAAAACTTTTATTTGGCCAGTAGTGGTGGCACATGTCTTTAATGCACTCAGGAAGCAGAAACAGGTGGATCTCATGAGTTTGGGGCCAGCCTGGTCTACAGAGTGAGTTCCAGGACAGCCAGGACTGTTAACACAGAGAAACCTTGTCTTGAAAACAAACAAAAACTTTTTTTTTTTTTTTTGCTTAGGAGGGTAAGTTATGTAAAGCGGTGCTCATGTGGCAGTGAAAGGTCGCCTTTCAGGATATGGTTCTCTCCTAATTTTACCTTGTGGATTCTGGGCATCAAACACAGGTTGTCAGCCTTGGTGACAAGCAATCTCACTGACTCAGTCATCTTGTTGCTCTTCTGGAGGACCTGAGTTTGCTTCCCAGCACCTACAACTGCTTATTAACTCCAGCTCCAGATGCTGCGCACACATGGCATACTGTAATGTAATTCTTTCTTCCCAAGCTTAAACATTGAACATGATATTTGATCATCAGTAAAAGGTCTTTGGACACAATTCAAGGCTGAAGAGATGGTTTAGTGGTTAAAAGTATATACTGCTCTTGCAGAGGACCTGACTTCAATCTTAGCACCCACATCATGTATCTCATAGCCCCTCTAACTCCATCTTCCAAGGACTTGATATCTCTGTCTTCCAAGGGCACCAGAATTTTCACATTCCCACACAGAGACAAATACATATACATATACTTAATAAAAATATTTTAAGTTTCTAAACAAAATTTGCTATTTAGATATTTAGCTTATATTTGATTTAGTTCACTTACCCTGTCCGACAGGAACTTTTCTGAGTTTAATGAAGATCCTACAAGACCTGAAAGACAGGTACAATCAAAGTTCAATAGTACTTGAATTTGAATAGGAACAGACCCAGAGGATAGTGTCTTGGAGACCAGTCCATCAGCCAGTCATCTTGTTTCTGTCAACTGAGCCTACCCACCCCCCTTTTTCCCTTCTCTGAAGTCATACAAAGAACTCTGAAGGCACATAGAAATCGATGCTTTGTGTTTGTATCATTCAAGGTGTTCATTCCTTGGCAGTCTTCAGAATTTATCATGAGGCAAGTGTTGTGGTTCAGTGCAGAATACATGTTCAGCCTGTGTGAGAGCCTGGCTTCAGTCATCGCTCTCAACAGCAGTTGTCACTTGGAGGTTTCTATGCCTTCGTGAAGAGAAAGATCCAATGTCTGCTGTGGATAAAACCCGGAGAGCTGTACTTGGAAGTGCTGAGTTGTGTTGTTTCTGTTGCAGGCTAGCTGCAGCATTTCACTGTGCACTGACGGGGTTGTGCTAATATTACAGACTCCCTCCAGTTCTGAGGAACTGCAATTTTACACGTTCTCACTTGTACTCTTTAGTCTGACTTGGACTAAAGTGTCATCCTTAGTGAAGTGACATCACAAGCAGCATTGTCACTCATTCCATTAACAATAGCAAATGTGACCTATCAGACTCCAAATAAATTCCTATCCCCAAATCCAGCTCATTAAAGTTGAGATAGTGACTTCTGTGTACATATTGCTTCCCTCAATTTTCTTGCCATTGTGAAGCACAGTAAGGCACATGTTTCCAAATGGGTATGACTGGTACTTGAATACGGGTCATTAAATGCCTTCAAAGAGTGGAAAAATAGGAAATTCGTGTCATGAATCTGGAAATGAGAGGACACCTTGGGAAAGCTGGTTCTTTCCTTCCCACCTGTGGGCCTGGGAATCGGGTGTGGTGTTGGTCAGCTTCTCACACAGCGTAATGTGGTAAGGGTTGCAGTAGTCCTTATTTCACCTAATGCCTTTTCCCAAGCTTTCCTAGCCCCGAGAGAGGTTCATTCCCTGTAGTTTACTAACAGTTCCTAGAGTGTTGCCATTGTATCAGCAGGTTCTTGAGCTGTGTCCAGGCAATAACAGCTTTCCACTCTTGGTAACTGGAAAGGAAATGTTTATGGAGCTAGAGGCTGGCTGTGGGAAGTTTGGGGCACTGCAGTCTTGAGACGACACGTGGTGGTGGAAGGGAGACAAGAGTGGTCTGTGTGTCTATGGTCTGTTGACATGGTCTTTCATATATTTACCTCCCCGTTTTGTTTTGTTTCTCATGTTTTGTTTCTGTTAGGAGAGAACATTGAAATTATTCTCTAAGCTATCTGAAGAGAGTGACTAAATGCTCCTGGGTCAGGCTGTCTGTGGGTATGAAGTGGTTGGGAGACTCCAAGAACATGGTGGTGAATGGCAGGAGAAATGGAGGCAAGTTGTCTAATGACCATCAGCAGAATCAATCAAAATTACAGCACTCGGGCAAGGACACCCTGAAGACTGGCAGAAACGCCGTTGAGAGGCGGTCCAACAGATGTATGTACACGCTTTGTCTCTGTTTTCACTGTGGTGCCACCTTGTTCCTTCAGCTTCCACGTGCTCTTGTCATCACGCTCCCCTCTGCTCTCACACAGCAGGAGTCTTTTCATTCTCTGAAGTCCATTCTGATTCTTTTTCTTCTTTTCTCTTTTTTGGTGTGTATGTGTGTGTGTGTGTCTCCCATTATGTTGCCAGAGTTTGACTTAAACTCCTCGGCTCAAGTGATCCTCCTGCTTCAGCCTCCCCAGTAGTTGGGACTACAGACAGAATAGCAGTTTTGATTCTTTTTTTTTTTTAAATATTTATTTTTTTATTATGTATACAATATTCTGTCTCTGTGTGTCTGCAGGCCAGAAGAGGGCACTAAATCTCATTACAGATGGTTGTGAGCCACCATGTGGTTGCTGGGAATTGAACTCATGACCTTTGGAAGAGCAGGCAATGCTCTTAACCACTGAGCCATCTCTCCAGCCCCCAGCAGTTTTGATTCTTATCATGTAAAATGTGAAACTTAAGTTTCATGCTTTATGTAATTTCTGTGATGCTTATTTATCCATAACTTATAGAAAGTTTATCTGTTCTGTAGGAGTTTTTAAAATGCTACTACTGAATTTCTTATATTTAAGTATAAATAAATGTCTTGATGTAAAATCCATAAATATTTCATGGAGCAAGCATGAACCATACAGTCACCTCTTCTGCATAAGGAGTGGACGAAGAAGAGATGGCCCTTAGGGCACCCTCACAGTCCCTGCCATCTGTTCAAATTTCATGGACTGCTGAACTACAGGGAAAGCCTATAAGATTGTTGTGACTGTCTATGGTTTTTGGTGGGGATGAGGCTATTTTTTTGAGAGTTGAAGAAATTTTAGGATGGTTCCTGTTTCTTGTCTCCCCTCCACAACAAAATACCCTAGAACAAGCCTAAGCCTGAGTGGATAGTTACAGGAATATTATTCAGAAGTGTCTGCCTATGCTCAGGATGACTCTTTCAATTTCTACTTTTTCTAACATTGGTCAGTCAATATGGAATTCCTCAGTTGTGTTGGCTGGCCTGTTGTAGGTTCAAAACATGGTCTCCTTAGCCTTACTAGTCCATGCTGTTCTTTGGGCTCAGGTGCCTTTACTCTCTCTAGATCTGCTCAGATCACTGTTTCTGTGGAAAATTGGGCATAATCCCTGTTTGAAATTAAGAGTGTGAGGGAGCCCCAAACTAACTAGCTCTTCTCTGCGTGGATACCAACTCCCCCCAAAACTGCTGTCAGCATAGGCTGAAAACTGCTCTCTCCGTGGTATTGTAGTAATCCAAAAACTAGGCATTTCTGAAACTTTAAATAAAATTGTTGACTTCTTGTTTTTTAGTAAAAGGTTTTCATTTAAGTTAAATTGTTGAAGATATAGGATGTAGAGAAGACAGCATCATGCTGAATGTTGTTGGGCAGGTTGAATGATGCAGAGAGCCAGTGACAAAGGAGAAGAAGGAGCCAAGTGTTTGTGTCAAAGAAGATGGTCAACCTGACTTAAAACCAGGGCCCAGAACACATAAACCAAATGCTGACAGCACTTAAGATTTTCATGGACAGTGTAGCAGGAAATCGGGTACTACAGCAATCCACTTTCAGCAGTGGGCCCAACAATAGACCAAAGGTGAACAGGAAAAGGGTAGATTTAAACAGCCCCGTAAATGAACTAGACCAGTCAGATAACAGAAGAACATTCTGTTCACCAACAGTGTTACTCATTATTCTCAAAGTACACATGAAACATTCTCTAGGGCATATAATATGTCAGGCTATGTAAAAAAACATAAGCAAACTTAAAAAGATTGAAGTCATAAAAATTTCTACCATAGAATGAAAATTAGAATCAATACAAATTTTCTACTACACCATCATAAATGACTTGATTCAAAGAAAAAAATCAAAAACGAAAGCAAGTTGAGTAAGGTGACACATAACCTTAATCCCAGCACTTGGGAAGCAGAGGCAGGCAGAT
>NC_022015.1:38504645-38522156 GCF_000317375.1 Microtus ochrogaster
AAGTGCAGGGCTAGAGAGATGGCTCAGCAGTTAAAAGTGTTTACTGTTCTTTCAGAGAACCTAAGTTTAAAGTCTATCACCCTCTTCTGGCCTTGGCAGGCTCCCACATGTATGTGGTGCACATAAACTCAGACAGGCACACATACATGGGTGTGAAGTACAGAACTGGGCATAGTGGCACATGCTTGTAATCTTATCTCCTGGCAGGGTGAGGCAGAAAGATTGCCTAAGTTTGAAGTCAGCCTGTGCTATATAACAATATTCTGTCTCAGAAAACAAGCCAGGCAGTGGTCGTACACACCTTTAACCTCAGCACTTGGGAGGCAGAAGCAAGTGAGTCTCTTGAGTTTGAGTCCAGCCTGGTCTACAGAGTGAATTCCAGGACAGTCAGGGCTACAAAGAGAAACCCTGTCTTGTGGGGGGGGCGGGTAAGAGAAGGAAGAAGAAAACAAACAAAAACAGAGGTTAAGAGCACTGGCTAGGGCTGGAGAGATGGCTCAGAGGTTAAGAGCATTGCCTGCTCTTCCAAAGGTCCTGAGTTCAATTCCCAGCAACCACATGGTGGCTCACAACCATCTATAATGAGGTCTGGTGCCCTCTTCTGGCCTGCGGTCATACACACAGACAGAATATTATATACATAATAAATAAATAAATAAATTTTTTTTTTTTTTTAAAAAAAGAGCACTGGCTATTTTCCCAGAGGTCCTTAGTTTAGTTCCCAGCACTCACATGGTAGCTCACAACCATCTATAATGAGATCTAGGCCCTCTTCTGGCATGCAGGCATACATGCAGGCAGAACACTACACATAATAAATAAATCATTAAAAAAAAAATTTCCTAACTGCTGTAGTAATCAGCACAAGGATGATCTAGCACATCTGTGTTCCTGGAATAGATTTGAGAACCAGAATAGATCTCACAGTTTTGATCTGTCTGCAAAGGTAGGAGGGTTTATAAAGCTCATGGTTTCTAGACAAGTGCCTTCCCATTGAACTGCATCCCTAGCTCTGTTTTGTTTTTTTTTGTTTTTTTTTTTTAGTAGCGGCCAGGAAAAATACAGTGAAAGAAAATCAAATTTCTACATCCAGAATGAAGGGAACCTGGCACAATATGTGTGTATGAAAAATTAAAAGTCCCAGGAACAAACACAGGCAACATTTTCCTGACTTCACATTAAGCAAATGTTAAGTAGGATGTTAAAAACACAAGAAACAAGAAAAAATTCAAAATCACAAACCATGATCACAAACCATCATCAAAAAGTGAAAAGACAAACTTACAAAATATGTCTGTAAAGGGCTATCGCCAGAATATGCGAAGATCTCTTGAACACCAGGGTAAAAGACAAAATCCAATTTTAAAATGGACTAAAGATCTGAGTAGACATATTGCTCCAAAGATACACAAGCAGCCAGTAGATATTTTGTGAGCCCAGCATATTTAGACAGCACTTCACTGTCTCCTGGATGGTTGGAATCAAGAGGAGAGGCAGTAGCTGCTATTGGCAAGGACTGGGAGCCTTGGACTTCCCCACTCTGGTGGAGATGACAGCCCCACTGGGAAGACTTCGTGGACACAGAGTATTTTACACAGAGGTTTGTGCCTGCATTATCCATAATAATCGCCAAATGGAAAACAGGTCAGATGTATCTACCAGCTGCAGTGGAGTATTCTTTTACCCATAAGAACAAAAATATTGATAAATAGTGTAACATGATGAAATATGTCAATTGGAAGAAGCTAGTCATAGAGGATCACACATACTATGGGTCCACCATGTGAGGTTCTCGGAACAGACAAATCGAAAGAGACAAAGTAGATTAGTGGATGCTGCAGTCTGAGCCGTTGGGGAGGACAGTGAGGCTTCTTTTGAGTCAGAGTGGGGGGCATGTTGAGAAAACAGTTCTGTGACTCTGGTAACCATGGAGCTATTTGTTTCACCTGGTGAATTGTGTTGATCAATTTCAACACAACTTTGAGAAAATGCAGCAGGTGTAGGCCTGAGGATATATATATAGCTCAGTGGTCATTTTGCATGCATGATGCCCTAGGTTTGACCCAGGCAACAATTTAGATTGCTTTTTATTGTTGTGATTTTTATGTGTATGGGTGTTTTGCCTGCATGTGTGTCTGTATATGTACCTGGTACCTTCAGAAGTCAGATCCCATGCCACACAGTGATAATACATGCCTTTAATCCCAGCACTCAGGAGTCAAGGCAGGAGGATCTCTCTGAGTTCGAGACCAGTGTGGTCTACAGAGTGAGTTCAAAGACATCCAGGGGGTGGAGTCAGATCCCATGGGACTGGAGTTGCAGACAGTTGTGAGCTGTTATATGAGTGCTAGGAATTGAACCCAGATCCTCTGGGAGAGTAGCCAGTGCTCTTAATGGCTGAGCCATCTCTCCAGCCTCTTTAATAATTAGATAACTTTTCACATACCTGATTGCAACAGTCATATCTACCTCTTAGCAAAGACTCTTGTTTATTTTGTGAAAGAATGGATGAAAAGGTTAAACCTCCCACTGTGACTCATTCTTCATGTGCTGGTTTTGAGAATCTAAACTCAGCACTTTGTAAATTGTGTGCTGATTCCAGGAGTGGACTGAACACTACCCATCAGCCCTCCCCAGCGCTGATGAAACTTTATGCATGCTTTCTCTGCATTGCTTCTCCACAGTGAAACCCAACCACTTCATGCTATCCATTCAGTTCTCTCATTGAGAATTCTCTCAGACACAAGTTGGATAGAAATTAGCCTCTCATTTTCATTATACTTCTTTCCCTGCTTCTGTGTAACTCTAATCTCAGGCAGGTTTTTTAACCTTTGGCCTTAGTTACTCATAAAGAGAATATTGACCATTCACCTGCCCAAAAGTAAGAAGTCCCATTTAATACCTTCAGACCCTTTGGTTCCTGGGATCCACATTTGTGGCCTTTCCTGTGCATCCTTTTTGCTTCCTTTTCCCCAAGCCCTGTCTGTAATGGCCTTGTGTGCTGTCTACTGTTTCTGAAGAGAAAAATAAAGCCAGCTCTCAATTCCCTGGACCCTGTTCTTAGGAAACCTAATATTGTCAACTGCCCACAATCTCTCAATCGTTGGATTATCTGCATCTGGTTGTTTTGCATAAGAGATACTGACTTCTTAATCACTAACAGTGATTGACGTAACTCCAGCTAACAATGCCAGTTTGGATGCAGTGGGGATTTGTAAGCAGATTGAGAAGTTTTCACCAAGTTATGTTTCTTTCTTTTGTTTTTCACAGGTCATGGTAACTCAGGATTTGAAGGGCAGAGTCGCTATGTGCCGTCCTCTGGAATGTCAGCCAAGGAGCTCTGTGAGAACGACGACTTAGCAACCAGTTTGGTTCTTGATCCCTATTTAGGTTTTCAAACACACAAAATGAATACTAGGTAATTTTAAGTCTTTTACCTGCATAGAACCAGTAACGATGTCAAACTTAAGAAAACAGCTGCTGGTGGTGGGTGCACACCTTTAATCCCAGCACTAGGGAGGCAGAGGCAGGTGGATCTCAGTGAGTTCAAGGCCAGCCTGGTCTGCATAGTGAGTTCCCAGGACAGCTAGAACTGTTACACAGAGAAACCCTGTCTTTAAAAAAAAAAGGAAGAAAGAAAACAAATGATGAATCTTATATTTAGAATTCTAAATGATAA
The DNA here is from genome assembly GCF_000317375.1 of Microtus ochrogaster. Lineage (NCBI taxonomy): Eukaryota > Metazoa > Chordata > Mammalia > Rodentia > Cricetidae > Microtus > Microtus ochrogaster. The sequence continues at coordinate 38,508,325 of NC_022015.1, forward strand.
TAGAAGTAAAGTTCTTTGATGTAGAACAGTTTTCTTTGAGCCAAGAGAAGCAAGCAGAATCTGGAAAGACGACCTCCTTTCCTTCATGCGCTGGTGGGTCAGTTCATTACCTGCGTTTTCCATAAGTAAGGAGGAACCTGTTTAGAGTCTAAGATGCTCTGTCAGAAGCTACTGCAGCAGTCTTGGAATACCTCATCTGTGATATCGGAGTGTGGGGTCGTGTGTGTGTGGAACAGAGAGAGAGATTCCCTTTCTGAGTGGTGCTAGGCATGCACCATCATGTCCAGCTGTGGTTCTGTGACATCTGAGGTCTCTGACTCTTACTCTAGTTAGATCATCTTAGAAGTTCTTTCTCTTTCTGCTTCTGTGGCAAAGGGTTTTGGATCCAGTGGAATTGGTGCCACTGGGGATTTAGAGATAAGTCACAGACTGGGCCTATTTCTTCTCATCTCCGTCACACATAGAGGTTTCTTGTAGCCTGATGTCCATGACCATCCAGGAAGAATTGGAAAAGCAGGTCAGTGAGCTCTAATTGTCAGGGGAGATAGGAACAAGAAGGAAGCCTTACATACCCTTTCCCCTTTGAGATTTGTCCCTTCTAGAAGTAAAAATGGGGCATAGTTTTTTCTCACTTATCAGCTCTGTTGTATGCCTAGAAAGAATGACAGCACAAAGGTGTCTTTGGAATTCCATGATTCCTGCCACATGAGTCATTCACTGAATGGAAATGAAACATGCAAAACTGCACCCTTGTGCCAACCTACGACCTCACTTACACTGCTTTGAGTCCAGGTCCTTTTCTACTCAGTGAGCTTGTCTCATTATCCTGGAAAATGATCCTGATAGGATTTCAGTCACCCTCTAGTTGTATCCCTGGCTCTCTTGTGTTTTATTTTTAAATAAGTAGATTATTAAGTTATCTCATGTTGGTAACTTCTTGTATGTTGAGATGCAAAGGCATATGAAACATTTCAGAAAGTTATTCCATTAAAAGCACAACAAAAGTTTTAGTGGGTTATGGAAGAATGTCTATTCTGAACCCCAGGCTCTGTTCCAGAGGGTGAAGGGGTATACCTGCCATTGGCTCCCCACTAGGAAGTGTTGTGATTTCTTTTTGAGCCACTGGTGTTTCTCAGCCCATAGACGGAAACTGGGATTCTATATTTCTAACAAGCTTCTGATTTGTATTTAGAGTATTTTAGTCTTAATCCGGGTTTCCTGATCTGTATTTAGAGTATTTTAGTCTTAACCCGGGTTTCCTGATCTGTATTTAGAGTATTTTAGTCTTAACCCAGGTTTCCTGAGACTCACTTAAAACCATGTGGTCACAAAGCAAATAGAGTCTAGAGGGCTAAGGGTGGGACTCACTGGAGCACTCACCTGTCATGAGAAAAGTGAAGAGAGAAAAAAAGAATCTCAGAATTGTCACATTTATGAAGGAGGACTCCTGAGTTAACTGTGTTCTGTTCCCATAGAAGCTGGAGCACCTAAGATCTCAGTGCAGCATTTAAGTCCACTCAGCTGAACCAGTGTGGGGGCTTCTCTATCCCCAACAGCAGGGCCCCAAGGCTCCTCAGGGGTCCTGGTACCGTTGACAGCTTCCTCACACAGGAGTTTCAGCAGCTCCTCCTAAGCTTGTTGAGAAATGCAGTTTCTTCTCTCTTTGTCTCTCTTCCTCTGCTTGCTTCTGGTTCTAGGGATGGCCTCACACCTTCTAAGCAAGACTACCACTGGCCTATATTCTCAGCTCTATTCTCGTCTACCATTTACCTCCACTCTTCATCTTTCAGTGTGCTTTCAGGAATGTGTTTTAAAGAAATAGTAGTTTTATGATTTGAGAATTTACAAAGCCAGCTCTGTTTTGAATGCTTGTGCTCTGACTTTTTATTTATTGATTTTTGGTTTTGAGGCAGGGTCTTGCTGTGTAGCCAAGATTGGCCTTCACATTTACAGTACTTCTGCCTTGGCCTCCTGAGTGCTGTGTTAAAGGCGTGCGGTACCATGCTTGGCTCAAGTGCTGATGTTTCAATCTGAGTGTCCCAGCAGAGCTATATCATGAGAGCATAGTAAACATAAAACACAAATTTCTATTTGCTGAGATTTTTTGAGTTGCTTCTTGTCAACTATGAAACTTACATTTTCTTTGTTGCAATAGACAAGGGCAAGAGAGATGGGTTAGTGGTTAAGAGCACTGGCTGCCCTTCCAGAGGACCCAAGCTCAATTCCCAACACCCAAATGGCAGCTCACAACTGTCTGCAATTCCAGTTCCATGGTACCTGACATCCATGGCAAAACACCAATGCACATAAATTAAAAGGGAGTTGGGGTTAGACGGTGGTGGCACATGCCTTTAATCCCAGCAGAGCCAGGCAATCTGAGTTCAAGGCCAGCCTGGCCTACAGAGCGAGTTCATAGACAGCTGGGACTACATAGAGAAACCCTGTCTCAGGTAGGGGTAGGTGGTTAAGAGCAGGTATAGGTAAAAGAATTGATGTTTGTGAAGCAAGAATTATTGTCTGGAATTTTTACTTTGAAACTTTTCCTGATTTTTTTTTTTGTCAAGCTAAAGTTACGTAAAGTCTTAGCCTTCCATCATTATAGCTGTGTAATAATTATCCTGCCATGTGTTTTCCTTATGCATATTCTCTCCTGGATGTGCATTTATAAATTATATATCATTTTAGAATTTGATGCTTAGAATATATATAAATTTTTTTGTGGATCAGTGGTAAAGGGGAGAAAAGATTTTAACAACCTGGCATTGCTATGTGTGGAATATCCTTGTGGATTCATAAAATTGTAAATATTGGTGTTTTAAGATTTGTGCTACTGTGAGTGTTTAGAGACAATGAATACAGATTATACAAATGGTCTTTACTGTTGTTTGTTTTGCATTTGTATAGTGCTTTTCCTTCAAGGAGCTCAAGACATATTTCAAAAGCTGACGGGTTTTCTCACAGCAACCCTGCAAGGTAGGTAGCTCATGTTTCAGATGCAAGGCACCAGCCCATGGTTCTGTCCTTAGTAATGTGCCTTAATGCTAAGCCATTGGCCATGTCATTAAAATAGAACGTCTTTTTAATGATTTATTTTTGTTTTATGTGCATTGGTGTTTTACCTCAGCAATCTCTAAGTTCAGCCAGAGACCCTATTTGAATACATAAAATGGAGAGTGATGGAGGAAGGTACCCAGTATCAACCTCTGGTCTTCACATGCACATTTATATGCATCTACACATGCAAACATGCATGTGTACTACATGCATGCAGAGGAAAAGAAAAAAGGAAGAGCTTAGGTGATTGTTGTAGTAATTGATGATTTAACCATCAAGATTATAGTTTTTTTCTTTAATCTTTGATGTACTAACCATGCTGACTATAGGATACCAGTTCCTTGAGATCTCTTCAGTTGGATACATAGCTCAAGAATTGTGATGGAGAGCTAGAGGTGATAGCTCAATGGTTGAAAGCACTGGTTACTCTTGCAGAGGACCCAGGTTCAGTTCCTAGCATACTTTACAACTATCTGTACCTTCATTCTAGGGAATCTGACTTCTCTTGTGGATATACATGTGGTGCACATATATATATGCAGGCCAAACACATAATACACATAATTTTAAAATTTTTTAAAAAGAATTGTGATAGATAATTAAACTTGCTATCTTAATTTCTTTCAGATTTCGGCCTATTAAGGGAAGGCAAGAGGAGCTAAAGGAAGTAATTGAACGCTTTAAGAAAGATGAACACTTAGAGAAAGCCTTCAAATGTTTGACTTCAGGTGAATGGGCACGGCATTATTTTCTCAACAAAAACAAAATGCAGGAGAAATTATTCAAGGAACATGTAAGTTAAGTGTATTAATGCTGCTAACCTATGTCCAGATGAGTAGAAACTAGTAGTTGAAGCAGGAAGGTTGTCACAAATTTGAGGCCAGCCTGGACTACAGGGTGAATTTGGAAAAGCTAGACTACAACGTTGAGGCTCTATCTCAAAACAAATCAACAAAACAAAACCCATAGGCTTACAAGTAAACTGAAGCCTGACTATTCATGAGCACTGAGAATTTAAGTCTAATAGTGATTGATGGTGGTGGTTTACAGAGCCTCAGGTTGAACTCAGGGCCTTGCACATGCTGGACACTGCCACTGGACTAGTACCAGCTCCTTGAGTTAGTTTTCATCAAAGCACTGAATGTAAAGGACTGTAGTGCGGAAGGTGGCGTGGCTGATAATCCAAGAAAAAAAATCTTCATTTAGGAGTGCAGTCCATTCTGAGCTTCTAGAGAGCAGAGCCATTCCATTGGGTGCTCACAGAAGTGAATGTTGAGACTGAAACTAATTTTTTCTTTACTACCCGATAGTTTACGTTGTTGTCAGTGGTATGCTTTTATAATTCTGAGAGAGTCTAGCAGAATAGATAATTGTTATCACATTTTTCCCTGCTTTAGGTCTTTATTTACTTGCGGATGTTTGCGACTGACAGTGGATTTGAAATATTGCCTTGTAATAGATACTCTTCAGAACAAAATGGAGCCAAGATAGTTGCAACAAAAGAGTGGTAATTATTAAACTAGTCAAAACTCAGTGTACTTCTGTTTAAAGATTTCTGACATTGTCCTTGAAATAGTAAGAAGTCATGGTCAGCCAGAGCCAGTGCTTCCTTGAGGGACAGTGCAGTACTCTGACCTGCTGATTTAGGGGTAGTGAACTCAGAACTCTGGGTGACCTGGTTGCATCTCTAGGCCACAGTGTGTTGAGTCTAAATGACTACTCCATATTGGACTGCTGAAAGGTGGAGGGTGCAGGGTCAGTTACCTGGCTTCCAGGGTCAGGCTGAAAGGTTGGGGATGAAGTATTAGCAACCTGAGGTCAGTTTACAGACAGAGACACTTGAAAACGTTAACCTGCTTAAAAACATGCATGCATACCAGATTAAATACAAATAGTAAAGACCATTTTTATTCCCAGCACTCAGGAGACAAAGGCAAGCATATCTTGTGAGTTCAAGGCCAGTCTGGTCTGCATAATAACGAGTTCCCAGCCAGCCAAGATATACAATGAGACTGCCTCTAAATAAAGTCAAACCTCAGTAAGAGGCTTACAAGCCATAGAGGAGAAAGAAAGAGGAGAGAGAAGGTGTAGCTTTCTTTCCTATTAATAATGCCTGTTCCCTTACTATGGTAGTATGTCCCAGGAAAAGAAAGTAGTCCCTGTGACCCTTAATGTCCTGGAGAAACAGGGAGTCCCACTGACCCTTACCTTATGTCCCAGAAGAAACGGGCAGTCCCTCTGACCCTTACCATATATCCTAGGAGAAACAGGCAGTCCCTCTGAAAGGTTTTGGTGGGTTTTTTGAGGGGGGGTGGCCTTGTTTTGTTTTGGTTTTGTTTTTTTTAATGGTTTTTCAAGCCAGGATTGTTTTCCCTGTGTAGTCCTTGCTGTCCTGAAACTCGCTCTGTAGACCAGGCAGACCTTGAACTCACAGACATCCATCCATCTTACCTCTGCCTCCCAAGTGCTGGAATTACAGGCGTGTACAAACACCATCCAGCTCTGACAGTTCTTTAGAATTTCAATAGCAAAAATTTGAGAGGTCAGGTAACCAAAAATAGAATGTACAAAAGAACATTATTCCCAAGTAAGCCCCTGGGGTGTATTTGAAGGTACTCTGCCTTAGATTGTGATTGAGGTGCTGACTAGCTCTGGTGGCTCATGTGTTGCAGATGGCAGGCTTGAGATCTCATTTTGCAATAAAGTAGCCACTGGCCTCCTAGAGTCCTGGAAATGTAGTCTGTCTCCAGAGCTCACATTGTGTTCTCTTTTTCATTTGTAGTTCCCATAGTGACTGTCTGCTAAAATAGTATATGTTATACTATTGGATATGTGGACTTAAAATATTTTGAGAGGAATTTCACCTCTTTTTCCTTGATGTGGCCACTAGGAAACTTAAGCTTGTAATTTGTGCTTGCAGAAAATACTACTAGATGAAGACAAAGTTCTGGGCCCTCATATCCCACCACTGTGGGACCCATTTGCAAATATGTAATACTGTACAGTGAGTAGTTGGGCTTTGCCTCCTGTGAGATGCTGATCCAGGCACTGCAGGGTGTTGAGAGTCACAAGTGGCACAGTACCTGGCCTGGAGGAATTTCCGTTCTCTCAGGGGGATAAGGCAGATAAGAAATGAGGCCGTGGGGCTCCAGAGAAGAAGAGAGGGTCCTCAGGTACACTCTGTGTCCGTCAGCAGAGTATGTGGAGCCAGGGCTGATCAGTTTCTGCTATTTAGTGGGAAGGCTTAATTTATTAAAAGAAGCCTTATTATAATTACTAGTAATTTTTATCACATATTTTAAATAGGAAACGAAATGACAAAATAGAATTACTGGTGGGTTGTATTGCCGAACTTTCAGAAATTGAGGAGAACATGCTACTTAGACATGGAGAAAACGACTTCAGTGTCATGTATTCCACAAGGAAAAACTGTGCTCAACTCTGGCTCGGTCCTGCTGCATTTATAAATCATGGTAAGCTGCCTTTTGAGGCGTCTACGCTGTGTGGGCTGGCTGCCCACGGCTAGCGTGGCCTGGCCATACTCAGGGGAGTTTGGAATGGCCGTTGTCTTCAGATTTATTAAATATGCCCAGTGTAACTTGAGACCTAAACTGATGGAAATTGTGAAGTTGTCTGGAAAGCCTTTTCAGATTCTGTAACTTCGTGTTTCAGATCTTATCAGCAGTTAATTGACTTTCTCTTTTGGACATTTTTCAGATTGCAGACCTAACTGTAAGGTAAGCATAAAAGAAAACCAAATACCTCAGATTCTATGTCTGCTTTGGGTGTGAGACTCTTAACAGGTTACTTCTATTTCAGTTTGTGTCAACTGGCCGAGATACAGCATGTGTGAAGGCTCTGAGAGATATTGAACCTGGAGAAGAAATTTCTTGTTACTATGGAGATGGGTTTTTTGGAGAAAATAATGAGTTCTGCGAATGCTACACTTGTGAAAGGTAAAGGATCATATTCCCCACTTGAACTTCATGACTGTCATGATGTTATGGTGCTGACCCTGCCCGACCATCCACATCATGTGAGCGTAGAGCTAGCACATGTGCTCTGTAGCACAGCACCCTACAGTGTGAGAAGCAGAAGCACATGTGATGCAGCTGTTACTAGTGGGTCACCATGCAGAAGTGCTCAGGAGAACAGTAAGTGTGGAAAAAGACAGTGGTGAGTATAGTTAAAGTTTCTACATAAGTTGTACATACATCACTAGAGAAATTTTGGAAGATAAAATCTGATGATAGACCCTCAAAATAAGATCTGAGTAAGTCAGGCAGTGGTAGTACATGCCCTTAGTCCTAGCACTCAGGAGGCAGAGGCAGGCGGATCTCTGTGAGTTTGAGGGCAGCCTGGTCTACAGAGTGAGTTCAGGATAGTCAAGGCTACACAAATGGAACCCTGTCTCCAAAACCAAAAATCTGAGTAAAAAGAATTGTGATGTTAGCTGTTAAGGTATAGGTACCGTTCTTTTCATGATAAATTGTGTGAGGCATTATATTTGGAATTGACCAAAACTATTTTAAAGGTTATAAAATAGTATATATAGTGACAACCAAGTCAAAAAAATCTAAAGAACATTAGGGGAAGCCAGGCATAGTAGCTTATGCCTATAATCTCTGTACTTGGGAGACTGAGGCAGATGCATTAGAAAAAATTCAAGGTAAGCCTAGGTTACATAGCAAGCTCTCTTTCAAAAACGAACATGAAAGAAACCTAGTCCCCAGCACCAAACAACAGTCAAAAAAGGTTAGGGGAGCAGTTGATACAGGGCTGTGTAGAGCACAGGAAACACTGGAAAGATCCCAGAGTTGTATTAGGGGCTGCTGTGGTGGCACATGCCTGAAATCCCAGCACTCAGAAGGTGAGGCAGGAAGATCTTAAGTTCTGGTCATTCTTGGTTCATAGAGCATATGAGACCCTGTTTTTTTAATTAAAAAAAAAAAAGCTAGGTAGATAGTAAAGATTATTTTTTATAAAGCGAGTGATCAAACGATTTATTACTTAGGAATAGACAATAGCCAACAGAGTTCTAAAACAAGCAAGTGTGTATGGCATCTTAGTGCACATGGGAAGAGAGTGCTGCTTGTCCTCCTGGAGAGAATAAGTTAAACTCCAAAATAAAGTTTAAAAACAATATAAAATGATTAGGAAAATACCTTCCTAGGAGCTTAAGAGACGGCTCAATGGGGGCTGGAGAGATGGCTCAGCGGTTAAGAGCATTGCCTGCTCTTCCAAAGGTCCTGAGTTCAATTCCTGGCCACCACATGGTGGCTCACAACCATCTGTAATGATGTCTGGTGCCCTCTTCTGGCCTGCAGGCATACATGCAGACAGAATATTGTATACATAATAAGTAAATAATTTTAAAAAAAAGAGAGAGACGGCTCAAAATTCAAGAGCATGTATTATTCTTCAGAGAACCCAAGTTTAGTTCCTAACACCTATGTAGGGCTGTTCCTGCTACTACAGGGGAACTGCCTCCTCCTTTGTCCTCCGAGGGTGTGTGCATTCATATGCACGCACATAATTAAAAAGAAAATAAATCTTTACCAAAAAATTATCTGAGCTAAGCATGGTGACACACACTTTTAATCCTAATACCCAGAAGGCAGAGGCAGGCAGATCTCATGTGTATTAAAGGCCAACCTGGCCTACATAGACAGATCTTGTCTCAAAAAAAAAAACAAAAAAACAAACAGTTTCTATCTAACTTTAGGGTTTTGAAGATCTTGATAACATTAGTAAATCAAAAAAATGCTTGAAGCCGGGCAGTGGTGGCGCACGCCTTTAATCCCAGCACTCGGGAGGCAGAAGCAGGTGGATCTCTGTGAGTTCGAGACCCGCCTGGTCTACAGAGCTAGTTCCAGGACAGGGTCCAAAGCCACAGAGAAACCCGGTCTCGAAAAACCAAAAAAAAAAAAAATAAAAAATAAAAAAAAAATGCTTGAATGACCAGATTCTAGTCAAAGAGATACCTGACCAACTGAGTGCGTACTGTTCTTTCCAAAGGACCCAAGTTCCAGTACCAGCCCCTGTGTCAGGCAGCACAACCCTCAGTAACTCTAGCTCCAGAGGATCTGATGCCACTTCTGGCCTCTCTAGGCATCTGTGTGAGCATATATGTGAGCGTGAGCACTTGAATGTGCATACACACATTAGTTACCACAGAACATTGAAAACACTCATGCATGTTCTATGGAAGTGTGAGCTTTCAAAACATGTTCATTGCAGGCTTACACAGAAACACATATGATACAAGAAAATTAAAGTGCTGGGTAAAATGGTAGTGTGGTATCTTAGTTTTGCTTGAAAAGAAATATAAATGAAGAATTGGCTACATAGTATATCTACAGATACAGGTCCACAGGCAGCTAATGAATGATTGAGACATTCATTGTAAGTATAGTTTTAAAAGTGGTTTTGGCCTGCTGGAGTGATGGTTCAATAGTTAAGACCACTGACAACTCTTCCAGAAACACACATGGCAGCTCACAACTGTCTATAACTCCAGTTCAAGGGGACCCGAAACCCATGATGAAATACTAATGCACATAAAATAAAATTAAAAAATTTAAAGTGTTTGTGGTAGATGCATGCTAGAGCTCCCTGAGAACTCTAGAGCTGGTAGTTGTCTTGTGGTCGAGGTCTCAGCAGTTCATCTCAGCCCTAGACCTGATGTGGCCAAGTACCCTCAGCAGCCAAGTTTGTTTTAAGTAGTCTGCTCCATTTATTTGACCTTTGCTGTTTTCTCTTTCAGACGGGGAACTGGTGCTTTTAAATCCAGAGTAGGACTGCCTGCGCCTGCTCCTGTTATCAATAGCAAATACGGACTCAGAGAAACAGATAAACGCTTAAATAGGCTTAAAAAGTTAGGGGACAGCAGCAAAAACTCAGACAGTCAGTCTGTCAGCTCTAACACTGACGCAGACACCACTCAGGAAAAAGACAATGCAAGTAAGTAAGGGAGCTTTACCATAAGGTGCTGGTTACAGTCTTCATTGCTCACAAAGCATGCTTCAGTAGTTTTGAAGCTCTAAATACTGATAGAACTGGGACTTGAGGCTTCAGCTGCAATGCAAGTAATAGAAATGCTTTGAGTCCATAGCAGTTTGTGTCCACTCCACATTCAGGGCCAACCTCTATATGTATTTTTGAATACTTGGTATTGAGTGTTGAAGTATTCAACATATGTTCCAGAACCATCATCTTTGAGGAACACATTTTCAAGACATCAGTGATGGTAAAATGGTGTTTTAGGCGCTGCAAGAGCTTGGCTAGTTAATCAGGCTGCTTATGTCCATCTCCAGCCAGTCTAGGAACAGGATGGACTCAGAGTTCAATATGCTTCAAGGCTTCCATCTTTTTACTACTTGCTTAGCTGTTTTTGAAGTGCATCAGCCTGGTTCAGTATGCTCAGAAGGATGCCAGAGGAGTATTTTGATGTGGCTGTGCTGTGGGGTGTGTGATTACCACTGTAGGAAGTAGCAAGCCAGATGAAAAGGAAAAGGAAGCAAGCTGTGAGCTGCTAGTTCTATGTTAGTGGAATTTCTCATAGGGGTGGTAGTGAATAACAGAAAAAAAAAAGAAAAGAAACACTCCATAGACCAAAGACAGCACAGCAACTATGGAGCTTGAAGTGTGGGACATCTGTGGCTGCTGTCCTTCATCTGGGTAACACTGGTGTTCTCTAGATGCCTCTACAACAGCATGTTCTCCTTCTGACGTGTCTCAACCAGAGTCGTCTGTGAGAAAGGTTTGCCTTGGTTGCCCAGAGTGCCTATTTCAGGACTTTAGTGTCCAGGGACTCTGAGCACGTAAGAGCCCCCTCAGGCACTGGGTGTTCCAGGATCTTCTCCATGCCTTCAGGTGTTTTCAGTCCATACACGGGTACTACCTTCCCTTGCAGAAAAAAAATTTTTTTTTTTTTTGGTTTTTCGAGACAGGGTTTACTCTGTGGTTTTGGAGCTTGTCCTGGAACTAGCTCTTGTAGACCAGGCTGGTCTCGAACTCACAGAGATTCGCCTGCCTCTGCCTCCCAAGTGCTGGGATTAAAGGCGTGCACCACCACCGCCCGGCTCCTTACAGAAAATTTTGAAGAAAGGGGACGGTGTCTCCATGATGGCAAGTGCCACTGCGTGGGTATCTGAATCTGCTTGCTACTTGAAGTCCAAAGCCAGGCATAGCCTCTAGTATAAAAGCAATAGTGTAGCTCAAATTCACACTTCTTAGCTGAGCCCAAAGTGAACAAAGAGGAGGTGTTAGTCTCTCATTCACTGTTGACTGTTGGTTCTATTAATAAAGGCAGTGTAATGAACTTTGTTTTCTTGAGTCTGGTTCCTTGAAGACACTGGAGGCTTGTGAAGCCCATTTCATAAATACTTACATGGAAACACTGAGGTGTATGCTGCCTTCCAGACAGCCACAAAGCTGCTCTCAGAGAATGGCTCTGATGAAGTGAGAGAGTTCCTGTGTTTTTGTGTATGAACTTGATCACTAGAATATACATTTTAAACTCAGCACACCATTTAGCTTAAATATGTAAGCTTTAAGTACTTAAATACAAATAGTTTCTGAAGGGGTTGTGTGTGCTGATATGTTACAACATGAGAAATATTTATTACTCAACCCAGTAGTTTTTGGAGAAGTACCAAGATGTGGGTGGTTCTGGACCCTCCTGGAGAGCTTATGCCTCATCTCGAAAACAAGTGCAAAGTCACAGCTTTTTCTCAAGGGCAGAAAGACTGCATAGCACCTTTGAGCTGTAGTCTCAGCACTTTAGAATAGAAAGCTCACCCTTGCTAGTGGCTGCTTATGTTAGGTGATTGATTTGCAGCGTGAGTGGTAGAGTAAGCCAAAGCTGTCATTGATCTGGAAGCATGGCCCAGGGGTCAGAGGGAACAAGGCCTGGGAATTCTCTTTCCCACTCTCATGTCTGTCCATAAAGATGGTCCTACAGTGCTTAGGGTTTTGATGACATCTAGAAGTGTATGGGTCAGCCACATCGTGTGTCCCTTCACCCTCTACAACTATTGTGCATCAAATCATGCTCACATAAGTACTTCTCTATTTCTTACATACATTTTAACCGTTTCTTTTTACTTTTTACTTTGTTTTGCCTGGAGAGTGGAGGCATGACCCATGTCACATGTGTGGAGGTTAAAGAATAAGTCAGTACTGTCCTTCTACTGTGTTGGTCCCAGGAATGGAGCTCAGGTTATCAGTTATCAGGCTTTGCCTGCACATGCGTGTACCTATTACATGTTGTTTTTTAAAAGACATGGTCTTACTAGATAGTCCAAACCATACACTCAAGTACTCCTGCCTCACCCTCTATGTGTTAGGATTTAGAGATGTTGGTCCTCGCTTGCCTTTTTACACGTTTTCTTCAAGTCTGTATTTGTGCTTATGCTTCATCTTTACCCTGTAAAAAAGGAAGTGAAATAAAAACAGGCTGAGAAAAGCTAGTGAGCATCAGAACTTCCTCCTAGGCCTTCAAGCATGCCTAGTGTGTAGCCAGGGACTGCTTTTGCTCTCCCTGCTTCTCTTTCCCCTGCCTTCACCTAACAATTTGGCAACATTGCTACCTAGGCATGAGGAAAACATTTGTGCTTGACACAAGGCTGAGATATGATGTCCTAAGAGCTTCAGCTTAGCTTTCTGCTTTAGCACCCAGGAGTGGAGGCAGCAAGAAATCCCATATCCAAAGTGAGTCTTCCACTCACTAAGCTCCAGTACCCTTTGGAGGATCCTGGATTTCCAGGCCTTGGTGACTCTGATAATGAATGATAAGTTGTGTGAAACACGAATACTCAAGCAGCACCCAAAGCTGTAGACAGTCACTGCCCAGGGCCCAGCAGACGGGCCAGTAGGGTGCGTTTGTGTGGGCTGAAGGAGCACCTGGCTGGCATGAAGGCAGCGCTGCCCCTTCTCTGTGACAGTGCTACTTCTAGTTGATGTGTACTGCTGCCAGGCCTGCCTTTCCATTCAGTCACTCACGTCAGGCAAAGGGACTTGTGCCTGGAAAATAGGAGATTTTCAAGTGCTGCTGAGGGTTTTCTGTTTCCTAACTCAGACATGGTCCTTGTGACAACTTGACTCGCATGCACTGCCAGCCTAGCTTGAGAGCTCAGGAGAGCACTGGTGTTCTTCTGTCATGTTTCTTCACGGTGCACACTAAGTGTCATACTTAGGGTTTAAATGACACCTTGGAGCCACCACAGTCAGTGGCCATACAATGTCTCCTGAGTTTGGACTGAAGCCATATTACAGGCAACATAATGGTGATCTGAAACTCAGGGTCTGGGGCCACAACCAAGCCCAGGTCCCACTTCTTAGCAGATGGAGTTTTGGGACCTACCAAACCATGAGAGCTTGGTTCCTTCATAGGTGTGGTAAGAGCCCCTTTAGGTCTTCATATGACTTGTGCACAGTGTCTGGCATGTAGCAGGAGGAATGTACACCCCACCAAAGTTACCATCCGTGATATACACTTGGGTTTATTAATCAAAAGAGAGTGCCTGCACCAAGGGCACGTCTGCCCTGAGTCTCAATACACTAAATTTGTCATTGTGGCTACCAGCGTCTTCCGCTAGCCTTAACATCACTGAATCTCCACCCCTCCCCCCACTCACATACACACAAGTGTCTGCATACTGATTGGCCCCTGGCATTCTAGGAGAGTCTTGGGTACATTTCTCTGCTCATTTTTCTCTGGGAGCTTACCTTTTCACTGGGCTTTGGATGAGATGGTACTTTTTTTTTTTTTTTTT
>NC_022015.1:38522256-38531888 GCF_000317375.1 Microtus ochrogaster
TTTTTCGAGACAGGGTTTCTCTGTGGCTTTGGAGCCTGTCCTGGAACTAGCTCTGTAGACCAGGTTGGTCTCAAACTCACAGAGATCCGCCTGTCTCTGCCTCCCGAGTGCTGGGATTAAAGGCGTGCGCCACCATTGCCCGGCCAAGATGGCACTTTTCAAACAAGCCATGACAGACACATAAGGGCGTACCTACCAAAGTAATGTACCATCTAAGTGCAATCCATTTTGTGTTGGTTCAGGTCACAAACACAAGGACCACTCTGTCAGTGGTTGCCCCTGCTATCAGCAGGGACCCTAAGGAAGGAGGAGGGGCTGACTCAGAATCACCTTAGAATGGAATTCAGCTAATGAGTTAAATTTATTTCAGAGAGAGAAAGAGCTTTGGAGGCCAAGAGTGCAGTTGGAAGATGCTCCCTAAATGATGAGCTGGCCAGGTGAAGCATGTCCACAGCGGAGGGACTCACATGCACATGCCCACAAGTTGAGGGCTTTAGTCAGAGAGCCCGTGGTTTCTGCAGATGGAGAGGATAAAGGATATGACTTAGCTGAAGATTTCAGGCTTTATTCTCAAGGCATTGGGTAGTGAAAAGGTTATGTTCCACAGTAACATGGGATAGTAGCCTACACGTCATTCTGGCTTTGGAGGAACGAGGGACAGGCAAGTGCCATGCACAGTCCAGACAGGAGGTAGTGGCATGCTAAACAGAGGCAGATGGGATTCCAGTGACACTGCAGGGGTGGATGGTGCTGCAGGACTGGCAAGTAATTGTATGAGGACAGTTTAAGAAGAGTCAAGGGTGGACAACTCTTGCTTGAGTCGTGGGCTGATGGTAGGCATCAACAAGGGGAGACGCTGCCAGAGCTCTAGGGGACAGTGCAAGCCTGTCAGCTCTGGAGCAACTGCAGTCAGTTGTTAGCACTCTGGATCTGTGGTTCAGAAGAGAGGGACTAGAGGCTTGGAAACTGCCAGAATCTAAATGGTGGTAACTGACCAGGTGATGCCTGTCACCTGGAAAAATATTGTCAAGGGGCTTGAGCTGGCAGGTGTCTGAAGAATGGCAGTTGGGCGGCCAGAGTCAAAGGAAGACCAGGAGGATATGCTCTTAGACAGCCCAGAGATGAAGATGGTTACCATCATAAGGTCCATAGAAATGAAAAAGAGGACTGGAAAGTGAATAGTGGCTTTGTTTTGTTTTGTTTTGTTTTGTTTTTTGGTTTTTCGAGACAGGGTTTCTCTGTGGCTTTGGAGCCTGTCCTGGAACTAGCTCTGTAGACCAGGCTGGTCTCAAACTCACAGAGATCCGCCTGCCTCTGCCTCCCAAGTGCTGGGATTAAAGGCGTGTGCCACCATTGCCCGGCGTGAATACTGGTTTTTGTGCCGTGGTCCATCACACGAAGGCTGTCCGACTGGAGGGACAGAATCTAGACTATAGAGGGGTTCTGACAAGAGCATGTCATGGATCCTGTTATTGTGTGGGTTGATTTCATTTTCAGAGCAACAGAGGGATGGGAAGGGAAAATGAAAGGCTAGAGACTGCAAAGCCTGGTCATGGATAGTCCTGCAAGAACCCATGTTTGAGAGATGCAGTCTCAGCTTGTGCCTAGAAGCAGCCAGAACATTAACATGTTTAGATGGCTTGTCAGAATCATCTATTTGCTAAGTATTCCCTAAATATCCCATCTTTTAACACACACACACACACACACACTCATCTATATATGAAAGAAAGCATGCAAGTGTGTGCAGTTGTAGGACTTTCTGGTCTATAAGTCACTTAGCCTTGAGTGGAATCCCATCCAGACTTCATTACACAGCTCTAGAAATAAGTTGTATCCTTGGCAGCAACCCACACAGATATGTGGATGCTTGGTCCACTCAGCAGCTCTCGTCACTGGGAACTCTGCTGGTTTGGGTAGGGTATGTTGTAGCTGCTGGCAAGCCAGTCCCTGAAATAGATAACCTTCTACTCCTGGTGGTTTATAATTTCAGAATGCTTGTTACACATTCTTGTACCTTTTTGTTGGTAAAGAGTACTGCTAGCTCCTTGCTTTGCTGTATGAGGAAAAGGAACAGTCTGTCCCTACAAACCGTTATTGAATAGACCCCATGCTTCTGGCTTTACCCTGTTTTTGTGTGAGGGTGCTGATCCCTTGGTCACCACAACTTCTCCACTGACTAGTTTTAATAAAGGAGGATTTGTTTGCTTTTTAACTGTGGAACTAAAAAGTCATTAAAACAACTGACTAATGTAAAATTTTGTGATCACCTGGGAGGTAGACCACTATGGCAGCATGACCTTGGACCACAGCCTCCTGAGAGGCACTCAGTGGTCACCTAAGTGGTACAGCTTTTCTGTTTTGGAAGGAAGAAGTTAGATCCATTGTCCTGAGTTGCTTGTTGCCATCAGGGCTCTGCAGCTCTTGAGCCTAATAGCCGCCTGCTGTAGCTTCTCATCCTTAGAGGTGAGGGGAGCAAACAGCGTGATACTGTGCTTCCTTACTGACGTATGAGTATTGGAGGAGACAACGTACGCTTCTTAGAATCTGTTCACCTTACACCTAGAGTCCAGTGGTTAGTGGAGCTCATCTCTCTGATGCTATACTGGCTAAGTAACATACTGTAGGTAGAGTTAAATGGTGACTAAGAGTTCAGGAGAGAAGCTGGGTATTGCATCACACACCTGTGGCCCCAGCACCTGAGAGACAGAGGCAGGAGGATTGCTGTGAGTTGGGCCAGCCTGGTCTACCAAGTTCTGTCAAGCCAAGATATACATATGATATACACAGACACATACATACATTCGTATAGAAAATGAAGGCAGAAACCATGGTTTTCATTTACCTTCCTTTCAAATCTTTTATGCAAGAGAACTACCTAGTCTGGAGCTGTAAGCCCTGACGTGTGAGAGATACCAGGAAGCAGCAGCCTGGGCCCTCTTGTCCTGGTGTCCTTGAACCACAACAGAGGCACTGTGTAGGGAATGAGTCTGCCTGAGGGCTGCCTTGCATGTACGTGTGTCTGTGTGTCCTGTGTGTCCGCAGTTTGTAGCCACTGGATTGTTTTGGGGATTGTTTAACCATGTCATGTAGTACCAAGCTTGTTTCATTTTTTTTTTAATTTTTTTATTTTTGTCTTCTAAACTTCACAGCTTCTAACCGAAAATCTTCAGTTGGTGTAAAAAAGAGCAGCAAGAGCAGAACACTGACCAGGCAGTCCATGCCAAGAGTCCCGTCTGCTTCCAACTCTACCTCACCTAAGCTAGTGCACATGAACAATTCCAGGGTACCAAAGAAATTAAGAAAGCCGGCAAAGCCTTTACTTTCCAAGATCAAACTGAGGAATCACTGCAAGCGGCTGGACCAGAAGAGCACATCACGGAAGCTCGAGATGGGGAACTTAGTGCTAAAGGAGCCCAAAGTTGTGCTATATAAGAATTTGCCAATTAAGAAAGAGAAGGAGCCAGAGGGACCAGCGCATGCTGCAGTGGGGAGTGGGTGCTTGACTAGGCATGCTGCAAGAGAACACAGGCAGAACCCTGGCAGAGGTGCTCACTCGCAGGGCGACAGTTTGCCCTGCACCTACACAACCCGGCGCTCATTGAGGACAAGGACAGGTCTGAAGGAGACCACTGACATCAAGCTTGAACCAAGTCCCTTGGATGGCTATAAAAATGGCATTCTGGAACCTTGCCCAGACAGTGGCCAGCAGGTGACCCCAGAGGTGCTGGAAGAACTGGCTCCTGAGACTTCACACAGGGAGGAAGCTTCCCAGGAGTGTCCCAAGAGTGAGCCATGCCCGTCAAGAAAGAAATTTCGACAAGGGAAACCCATGAAACACTTAGCCAAGGCAGAGGACTGCAGTCTGGAGCCCAGCTTCCCTGGGAAAGATGGGCTGCCAGATTTGTCAGGGCCCCATCCTGACCAGGGTGAGCCCAGTGGCACCACTGGGGTACCTGTAAGCTACACAGACTCTGCTCCCTCACCTGTTGGCTGTTCCGTTGTCACATCCGACAGCTTCACAACAAAAGACAGCTTCAGAACTGCACAAAGTAAAAAGAAGCGGCGGGTCACCCGGTACGATGCACAGCTGATACTGGAGAACAGCTCTGGGATCCCCAAGCTGACGCTTCGCAGGCGGCATGATAGCAGCAGCAAGACAAATGACCACGAGAGCGATGGTGTGAACTCCTCTAAAATCAGCATCAAGCTCAGTAAAGACCATGAAAGTGACAGCAACCTCTATGTCGCTAAGCTCAGTAATGGGGTTAGCTCGGGGCCAGGTGGCAGCTCTACCAAGCTCAAAATCCAGCTCAAGCGGGATGAGGAGAGCAGGGGGCCGTATGCAGAGGGGCTTCATGAGAACGGAGTGTGCTGCAGCGATCCCCTCTCCCTGCTGGAGTCCCGGATGGAAGTGGACGACTACAGTCAGTATGGGGAGGACAGCACAGAGGACTCCTCGTCTTCTGAGGGGGAGGAGGACGAGGAGGACTGCGAGGACGACTTCGATGATGACTTCATCCCTCTTCCTCCCGCGAAGCGGCTGAGGCTAATTGTAGGTAAAGACTCCATAGATATCGACATTTCTTCAAGGAGAAGAGAAGATCAGTCTCTAAGGCTGAACGCATGAGCTCTCGCTCTGCGGTTGTCCTGGGGAAGTAAAAGTAATCCCAGCCACAGCTTCTCAGCGCAGCACTTCTGTGGTCTCTTCACCTGTAGGCGTAATACTGTAGAAAGTGTACAGCATCCCAACTCTTAAGTCTGATTTGTGCAAATTTTTATCGTACTTTTTAACTAGCCTTCTTATGTGCAATTCCGAGTTAGAGGGAAGCCCTGTTGTAGGACAGAGGCTCCAGCAGACTGTCCGTGACAGCCGCTCTCCACACAGGACTTTGAGACACTAATGTGCTTACACCATGTTGTAACTTACCTGTAAGAGCAAGTGCCAGCCCTCTTCCATAGATGACTAAGCTGTAGTTAGGGCGGAGCAGAGCAGCCTCGTGGGAAGGGTTTCCAGCATCTGCTCGTTTCACCAGCAACGACCTCTGGCTTTGGTTTATTTGCTAGATGTTTCTCCTTGGAGGTGTCGGTTTCACACTGTTTACCGGCCCAGGTGTCCTGTCCGTGGCCTTCGTTATCACAGAGACCATTTGGCTGGAAGTCAGATTGATTTCTTTGAAGAAAAGAAACTAAATTAAAATGCAGTCTTCTGCGTGACAGCTCATTTTCAGTACATTATATGTACGAGGCTGGTGGTGTGCAGGATGAGTTTTCCGAGCAGCTTATTTATTGCTTGTCATGTAAATTAGAGACCGTGTATTTAACACTTTCCAATCCTTTTAGATAAAATTGTTCTTTGCAAGAATGATTGGTGCTTATTTTTTCAAACCTTTGCTGTGAACAGCGTGGCAACAGCAAGCAACGTTTGTCTGATGAACTTCAGCTATCTTAATTTGGGTCTTCAAGTTTCTGTTGCACTTGTAAAATGCTACAAGGAATATTAAAGAAATCTATTCACTTTAACTTATAATAGTTTATGAAATAAAAACATGAGTCACAGCTTTTGTTCTGTGGTAACCTATACAAACATTTGTCTTTGGGATTCAATGTAAAGAGCTGAAAATGATGTATATGTTGTAAATATTTGTGTGTTGTGAGAAATTTTTGTCATAAGAAATTAAAAGAACTTACCAGGAAGGTTTTTAAGTTTAGAAATATTCATGCCAATAAAATAGGAAATTATAAATATATAGTGTAAGCACTGCATCAGTGGACATTCTTGGCTTATGTTAGTTTATTATGAAAATATCAGATTTTTTTGATTATATTATCAGTCAGACAAAAAGAGGAGTCAGATTTAATTTGTTTTTGAAGCACTTTGAGAAGAAAAATTAATTTTAAGTAACTTAATGAGCAATTTGTGATTACTGCTTTATGTTCAGTACCAGGCTTATTTGTTTCTCTGGATTATTTTGCAAATCAAAGAATTTGAAACTATCAGTTTGTAGCAGGTGTTTGACACCAGTGGGTCTGTTTATTTACTGGGAAATGTGTAGGTGTCCTTTCAGATAGACAGTGTTCCTGAACAACACAAGTTAACGGACTCAGTATTGAGCGGGTCAGAGGGGACCTGCAGGGAGCGAAAGGTCCCCACAGAGCATCTCGGTGCTCCCTGTTGCTGGTGATACCTACTAGTGTTCAGCTTGGGGACACTTGGATTCTTAAAACTGTGGCCAGTAGGTTCCAGGTAGTGAGATCTGTGAGCACGTCTAGGATTCAGATGTCTTTGCTTCTGTGCATGTGAGTGAGACTCCCTGCTATGGTCCTGTAAGTCTTGTCCTTGTTGCCAGGCAGTCTGACCCTCAGGCCTCTCCCGTTTGGCAGCAGGAGGGAGATTGCATGCCTGCATATATACACAACCTTTTGCTATAGCCATGAAATAGGGCAGCCCTGTGTCTCAGGACCTCCTGTCTCAAGGCACCGAGAGCACCTCCCTTCTGTGTGAGAGCCCCGTGCCACCTCTAGGAAGCTGAAGGTGGGCTCAGGAGCCTGCACGGGGCAGCAGGTCACCCTTGTTCCCGAATGTTCACTGGGCTATTTGGAGAGGCTCAGAGACTAAATCCTCCCCTTTCTTTGAAATCCAACAATAGACATTTCAGGAGTTTCAGTCTTAAAGAAAAGGTAACAAAATATCACATTTCTCGCTTTCTCCATTTTTAAGCTTAATTTTAGTAACTTATTTATGAGTTTATTTTAGTTTTGTGGCCTCATCTTTGGAGGCTGACCTTCCCATGGGTCTAAGAGCAGTGACATGTTGAGGAGTTGCTGCCTCTCAGGAGTCGTATGCACAAGCATTCAGCAGCGCTGCTGATGCCTTCTAGGGAACTTTATTTCCGTTTCTCAAGGCAGGGGCCTCGGACTGTTCTCTATCTGCTGTAGAACTTCACTGTGGGGTGCCAGCACCCACACACTTGACCAGTCTGGAAGAGGTCACACTCAATAAAACTCTCAGCTTGAGCTTATGCAATGATTGGTAACGTTTTGGCAATTGTAAGAATTAGGAAATGATCCTAGAAATATATGTAAAGTATTCAATTTTCAATCATTTTTCAAATTACTGTTTTAAATTGTTTTGCTGAGTTGTAATACTTTTGAGATACAATGTATTCCTTGTACTGAAAGAATGAAAAGGACTTTTTCAGCATTTGAGGTAAGTTCTTTAACGTTTCATTAAAAACATTTTTTACAGATCTTTTGTACATGCACTTGCAGTATTGAGGTTAATCATTTTAATAAATTCGGAAATTAAAATGATTTCGTCAGTGTTCACTGTATCTTGAGGAGAAAAGTGAGTCTTCCACCAGATACTTACAGGAAGCAGTTTCTGAGTTGAAGAGAGCCATTATAGCACACCTTTAATCCCAGAACATGGGAGGTAGGCTCAGACAGATCTCTGTGAGTTCTGGGACAGCCAGGACTGACAGAGAAACTCTCTCAAAAATAACTCTGGTGGCCGTGTGTGCACAGTGACTCCCAGAATGAAGGGCAGCCTGTTTCCCCACAGGAAGGCTGCTTTCAGCATCCAGACCCACATGCTTTGCCCTAGCGTGACACTGGAAGCCTTCAACCACCCAGCTAGCTTGCGCCAAGTTGCCCAGAAACCTTGCAACTCCTCAGTTCTGTGTCACTAGTGTGCAGCTCACTGCCAGACTGGGGTACAAAGACACTGCCAGGCTCCAGGACGCCTATGGTCCCTGCAAGAGGGCAAGTGAGCTCTTGGCATGCATGAGAAGACTTCAGCCTCTCCAGAGCATGTGGGTGTTGTTTAGAAATAGATCCCAAACGGAGAGCAACAGAAGGTCAGGTGTATAAATGACTACCGACCCTCTCCCCACCTCTGCCACACTCACCCTCCAAGATCATTGAGGTTATATATAACCCAAACAGTCAGTCTAGGACAGGTTACGAGATGACTTGACACACTATGAGAATTACTCTGTGTGTGTCATCAGATCTTGGAGTTTCCTGCCTAGGCACAGCCATGGTAGATGGGGCTGGCCCAACAAACACAGTCTGCTCTGCTGAAAGGAAGCTGTGCTTTGCTGGGCCACATGGGCAGGTGCCCCAGTCTACATGAGCTCACAGAATCTGTTGGAAGGATCTAAAATTTTATTTAGATACATGATAGGAATAAACACTAATACAGAACAGATTAGGTGTTGCTGCAATCCAGCTGCTATATCCTGCCATTCTGCCCAGGAATCAACTGCTCCTTGCTCTGGCTCCAACCACCAAAGAGAGAGCTAGAGCAAGAGAGCACATGACCCCCTTCCCTCAGCTCTTACGTGGTTGTGTATGTAGACAAGATCACGCCCTAGGCCCTTGGCTAAATGAGTTGAAATTCCACGTCCCCCCCCCTTTTTTTTTCCAAATAGGAAGGTTCT
This sequence comes from Microtus ochrogaster, assembly GCF_000317375.1. Taxonomy (NCBI): domain Eukaryota; kingdom Metazoa; phylum Chordata; class Mammalia; order Rodentia; family Cricetidae; genus Microtus; species Microtus ochrogaster. The sequence goes on from NC_022015.1 coordinate 38,530,701, forward strand.
ATTCCTAACATAAAACTATGTACCATGGGCCGGCGATGGTGGTGCACGCCTTTAATCCCAGCACTCGGGAGGCAGAGGCAGGCAGATCTCTGTGAGCTTGAGACCAGCCTGGTCTACAAGAGCTAGCTCCAGGACAGGGTCCAAAGCCACAGAGAAACCCTGTCTCAAAAAACCAAAAAAAAACAAAAAACAAAAAAAAAAACTATGTACCATGAGAGCAACTATCAAGTATTGTACAGAAGAGAGAAATAAATGAAACTACAACCAACAAGAACATCAAGCAAGAAACAGACTGTGTTTAGGCTATAGGTAATTGACAAATTATAGAGATTATTCCAATAGCTGTCCTATCCTGGAAGGCCTAAGTCTTATACCTAATAGGCCCTAACTAAGATGTAAGAGAATGGTAACTGTAACTATTTAATCTTCCACCCCATCAAAGACCTGAGAAGGAAAATAATATTACCTGAGTAAGTAGAAAGCACAAGCAAATGAACTCCAAAAGATGCAAGAAATGAGACAAACTGCTGGCTGCCTGGATAGTCACCCAATGTTTCTCTGTAACATTGGGGCAACCAATTTTGGCTATAGGCCTAGAATATCTGACGGACCATTTTCAGCAATAGGAAAATTTGAAAGACTATCCTACCCTGTCTTGGCACTAGTTTAGAAGTTGCTTTACCTTGTATCCTGTTTGTCTGGATTGGATAGCATGCTGTCAGCAGTCAAGGCAAGGGAAGTTCTTTGCCTGGTAGGCCAGTTTTGCCAAGAAGAAAACAAGCTCCATATGGAGCGTCTTCAGTGCTCACCATTCATTCAAGAGTAGATCAGTGCTGCCAGGAGCAGTTGTGTCTCATGTAAACAGAATTCTAAGTTATTAAAACATTTAAATGTCATTATCTGATAGACCTTTGAAGTATTTGAGGATTACCTATCTATATAGAATATGTCATTGTGCATCTAGAAAGCCTAACATAAGTATGGCAGGACAATGACCTCAAAACTGACAATAGAAATGTATAGTGCAATATGACAAAAATATTTTTTAAATGTTTATTTATTTATTATGTATACAATATTCTGTCTGTATGCCTGAAGGCCAGAAGAGGGCGCCAGACCTCTTTACAGATGGTTGTGAGCCACCATGTGGTTGCTGGGAATTGAACTCAGGATCTTTGGAAGAGCAGG
>NC_022015.1:38533213-38533846 GCF_000317375.1 Microtus ochrogaster
AAAAAAAAAAAAGATACCGATAAACACGGCTACAGAACAGACTAGATGCTGCTGCAGTCCAGCTGTGGCTCCGATCACCAGCCCTTCATGGCAGGAGTGATGCACCCTTTTCACATGTGTCGAGCACCTGTTAGACACCTGAAGTTGGAGAGGTAGGATCTGAGCTAAAGTTGAGTGTCTCTCGGGTACAGACAGCCCAGACCTCCCACACAGGGAGTGCTGAACACAAGGCCACTTGGCCTCTATAACCTTAGAGAGCAGCTGGGGTTTCCTTTAGGAGGATCTAGGCTAGTGAAAGAGTGGAGAAGTCTTGCTGGGGGATGACTAATTTTCTGAAAAGACAAGCAAGCTTAACCTAAGACCCAGGAAGCTTCCACAGAGCTAAGAAAGGTGCTGACAAGACAGGAGTTACTCAGAGCTGAAGAATAATGGACGAGTTAGAAATTATCTTCCAGGCTTGCAGATACAAAATGAGTTCCCTGGACTGGAGAGATGGTTCATGCACTTGTTCTTAGCAGAAGACCCACATTGCTTTCCAGCACCCACATGGTGGTTCACAACCTTCAGTAACTCCAGCTCTGAGGGATCCAATGCCCTCTCTGGCCTCCATGGATATCAGGGATACATGTGATG
>NC_022015.1:38543614-38545567 GCF_000317375.1 Microtus ochrogaster
AAAAAAACTTTTTTTTTAACATTTTGAAATTCCATCTCACCCCAGTGAGAGTACACAACATCAAGAAAGAAAACACAGGAGGATGTCGGGAAAGGATATCTTTTTTTAAAGATTTTATTTATTATGTATACAGTGTTCTGCCTGCATGTATGCCTGCACTCCAGAAGAGGGCACCAGATCCCATTACAGATGGTTGTGAGCCACCATGTGGTTGCTGGAATTGAACTCAGGACCTCTGGAAGATCAGGCACTGCTCTTATCCACTGAGATAGCTGTTCTGCTCGGGAAAGGATATCTTTACTCGTTGTTAGCAGTAGTGTAAACTGGTGTGGCCATTATGGAAGTCAGTGCAGAGGCTTCTCTAAAGGGTAAAAGTTGTGCCAGTGAGATGGCTCGGCAGATAAAGATGCTTGACACTTAATCTAATAAACTGCGTCTGAGCCCTGGGATTCATCAGTAGAACGAGAGAACCAACTCCTATAAGCTGTCCTCTGACCTCCACAATGCATACACCATGCAATGAGCTCACTCACCCACATACATAGCACACACACACACTAAATAAATAAATAAAATCTAAAACGTGGGAGGTGGTAGCACACACCTTTAATCCTAGCACTCTAGAGGCAGGGGCAAGTGGATGTCTGAGTTCAGGGCTAGCCTAGTCTACAGAGTAAGTTCCAGGAGAACCAGAACAACACAGAGAAACCCTCTTCTGAAAAACAAAACAAAACAACAACACAACAAAAGTAATAAAATATCTTTTGAAAAAAGCACAAAAGCAGAACTGCCATACCATATGACCTAGCTAAGTCATACATTCAGAGGACTCTATATCCTACTATTGAGATGCCTGCTCACCCGTGTTCACTGCTCTCTGTTGTATCTTATTTGTAATAAAGCTTGCCTGAAGATCAGAGGACAGAGCTAGCCACTATTTAACCATAGAGGTCTGGAGGTCTGTATAGACAGACAGGAAGTGTGACAAATGGTTTGGGTGAAGAGAGGGATATGAGGCAGGAGGAGACAGTAGTTTGGCCCTTTTTCAGCTGAGGAGTTAGCAGAGTAAAGTTGACTGTGACTGGCTCCTCCCTCTGATCTTTGAGCATTTGCCCCAATACCTGGTCTGGGTTTTTATTAATAAGACCAAGGAGATCTCGTGCGGCATTTTACTGCACGAGTTCACAAAAACAGCTGCTTGTACAGCTGTGCTTTGCAGCCAAAGGCACACTCTGGAGCTGCACACGGGGTGGGTGGAGGGTGGAGGGTGTCTTCCTCTAGGAGTCACCGCCCTGCTAGCTAAATTTTCTTTTCTCTTTTCCCCAAGCCTCTGATTGGGATTTTCCTGTTGTAGCTTCTCTACAATCTCCAGCTGCCTCCTGGGCTTCTGATGCCACGGGCTTATCTGCCCTAGACCAGCTGGTTCTGCCTGCAGGCAGCTCCTGCCACGCATGCTTCTTCTGCACAATGCCAGGTGCACTTTTCAGTCAGCTAGCTCCCTCTACCCCATGGCTTGTGGCATCCCCTGAGCCCCCTCCTGGAGCTGCTGCCCTGGTAGGTAGCTGCCTTGACACCTGCTCAGGATTTTACTGTTGTTGAAACCACCACACACTCTCAGCTCACAACTACACACTAGCAGCTGCAACTGTCCTCAGCCAGGCTGTTTACCACCTGTGTTCTCCACTCAAAAGCACCACACAGCAACAGCCTCAAGCAGGTTTAGGGACAACTGGCAATTCTTCGTCTTGTTTGCTGTCTGCACATATGTTCGCATGCCAGAAGAGGGTATCAGATGCTATTATTGTGAACCACCATATGGTTGCTGGTTCAGGACCCCTGGAAGATCGGCCAGTTGCTTGTAAACACTGAGCCATCTCTGCAGCTCACAATTGGGAATTCTTTTTTTGTTTTGTTTTAAATATTTATTTATTATGTATACAATATTCTGTCTGT
>NC_022015.1:38547437-38564840 GCF_000317375.1 Microtus ochrogaster
TAAAATGTTTAAGTTTTTTGCAGTGAACCAAGACCATGCCTAACAGCGATCTTTGAAGTGCCCAAAAAAAGGATGGGTTCCCACAACAATGATTCCACCAGGACAGATAACACCACTAAGCTGAAAAACATCACCTAAAGATTGGCTTTGAACTACAAACAGCTCAGGACAATTTGAGATAGCTAACCAAGATGATCCAGCCTCACAGACTACTTTAGCTAGGACTTGAGACAAGCACGCACTTTCCCATTACAGAGAGACTGGACAACAAAAAACACAGCTACCTCTCCAAGGACTTGACAATTAACCCAAATTTTTCTAAAACCCTAAAGTAAAGATGCCACTGCCCCCAGACAGCAGAAAGTAAATTTAAGAATATGATACTCACATTCCCAAGAGGTGGGGTGGGTGGATTTTGGTCTTTCATTGGATATGGATAATTGTCATTGTTTTAGGGGGTTGGCTACAAGTTGTTATTGGTAATGGTGAGGAAAAAGTGGAACAAAGGAGTTTAGATTTAGAGTTCTTGTTTGTTTGTTTGTTTTTTTAAAGATTTATTTATCATGTATACAGTACTCTGTCTGCATGTATGCCTGCATGACTAAAGAGGGCATCAGATCTCATTCTAGATGGTTGTGGGCCACCATATGGTTACCAGGAATTGAATTCAGGATCTCTGGGAGAGCAGCCAGTGCTCTTAACCTCTGATCCATCTCTCCAGCCCTCAAAGTTCTTGTTTTAAAAAGAAAAAAAGGGGATAGAGATATAATAGAATATAAAGGTAGATTATTGAGTCTACTCTGAAGAGAAAAAGGAGAAATAGGATAAAAAGGAGATTACTGAATCTACTTTTAAACAAAAAGGAAACTAGTTGTTTAAATATTTTACATTGAAGTGGATCTTTGTATATTGATAAAAACTTGAGGTTAATTTTGTTAGAACATACTGTACATACATTTCTAATCTTGTACAAGGTATTGTGCCTACACAGCTTATTTAACAATGTAATACAAATTTCTAATCCTTGAAAGTTATTATTACCAACTAATTAGGATATAAAAAAATGCAAGTTAATTGTTAATCATTACAATCAAGCTTGTAGTCATATTAGGTACGTTTTCTTTCTTTTTTTTTTTTTTTTTTTTGGTTTTTCGAGACAAGGTTTCTCTGTGGTTTTGGAGCCTGTCCTGGAACTAGCTCTGTAGACCAGGCTGGTCTCGAACTCACAGAGATCCGCCTGCCTCTGCCTGTGCTGGGATTAAAGGCATGCGCCACCACCCAGCTAGGTACATTTTCAAGGTCAAACATATTTTAGATAGATAGGTCACCTTCAGACACTTCAGATATCTATAGAATATGGCATTTAAGATGTTTTAGCAACATAGTTTCTTTTTCTTATGACAATGAGACACATCTGCTCCTGGCAGCACCAATCTATTTTAGAGAAGAAGACCGAAGAATCTCCATGTGGAGTTGTTTTCTTTGTGACAAAAGTTAGTCACTGGGCAATAAAATGCCCTTGCCTCAACTTCTGACAGCATGCTATAAAATTGGACAAAGAGGACACAGAGAGTGTAACTGTCATACCTTTCCAAGACAAGGAGGGACAGTCCTTCAAAAATCCTGCTTCATAGAAAAGTCTATTGAATATTATAGTCCTGTAGGCTGAAGATGGATACTCCAACAATGCAGAGGAAACTTGGGTGACTGTCCAGGCAGCCAGCTGTTTCTGTCACTTCTCACAGACCTAGGATTAAAGGTATGTGCTGCACTACCTGACCTCTAGTGGCTCTGCACTCTGATCTTCAGGCAAACTTTACTTGTTAAAACATAAACAAAATATCACTACATTGCTCAAGACAAGGTTTACTCCGTGTAGCCCTGGCTGTCCTGGAACTTGGCTAGCTTTAAACTCAGAGATCTGCCTGCCTCTGCCTCCTTAGTGCTGGAATTAAAGACATGGGCCACCACCTGCTGGCTAGTTTGTATTCAAACATACTCTCTATATATCCAGGTATAACAGAAAGGCCAACCCAGCCTAAACTGGTTTGGGATGTGTGTAAGTAAGGTAAACTGTGTCTAAGTGAACTTTATTTATCAAGTTATGCCCATGCATGATTAGGTTTGTATATATTTAAAATCGGATGCATGGCAAGCGGCATGTTTAGTGAGCAAAGATCTACATGGTAGAAGTCTGTCAATCAAAATGAAGAGCCACCCAAATTATGTCTCTAGTAACCAAACTCCTCTTGGAACTCATAAAAGGAAGTCCCTAAAATTAACGGGTCCTTGAGTGTCTTCACTCACATGGCTACTGTTGCTTCATAGTAGGTTCTGACCTCTTCTGTTGCTTTGCTTAAATCAAGTTTCCTCACTGCTTTGTCAACATTGCAGGCTTTTACTTCCTTCTTTTTCCAGTTTCCATTTGCCTGAGTCTGAACGCAGGAACCATCCTCCATGGCTCTTCGGCCTTACCCACTTTAGTCCGGGTCTCTTAGTCAAACCCAGGGCTCAGGTATATAGCTAGCCCGCTTACTCTGATGTTGTGTGACATCATTCCTGAGAGGCCATGAGTAGAATGTCTACTCACGCCAGATAGGGAAATGACAACAGACCAAAGGAAGGATGGATCCCAAGTCCACTTTGTTAAAGCAGTGGCTTTATTGGGGTCACTCACAGGAGGAGAAATGACTCAAAGACGTCTGCACCACCAGAGTCCACTCCAGCATGGGTGACAGTTCATGAAAGCTGAAGACATGCAGCTCACTGCTTAGCCTGCTGGCAGCTCAACATGCTGGAGAGTGTTTGGTTCAAATGCTTAGTATTCAGCGCCTCTCCCAGGCAGCTAGGCTAGCCTAAGACTGTCTCAGCAGCCCCTGCTGCTTGGGAGGTGCCCAGGAGAACTGATCTATTTCAGGGATTTCCTGAAGTTGGTTGGACTTTGTTGTTGCTATTGTTGTTTTGAAACAAAGTCTCACTTATGCGCTTTGGCTGGCTAGGAACTTTCTATGTAGACCAGACTGGCCTTAAACTCACAGGATCTGCCTGCCTCTGCCTCGGTAGTGGTGAGACTAAAGGAGGGCACCCCCTGCCAGGCTTCCTGAAGCATTTGAGATGTCTACTTCTTGAGCTTACGGGTCCTTGGGAAAGATGGATTGCTCTACCTCCCTTTGAGGAAATGAGCTGTCTTAAGGAAATTGATAAAAGGTTTTGATGAAGCCTCCCAGATGAAAGGTTTTATCTCTGCGGAAACTGTACACAATGTCAGGAGTCCCCTGTCCTCACCTTCTGAGGCTGGAACTACAAAGGAGCTCACCTGGCACTATATGGGTTTCTGGGTTCCTCAAGTGGCAACCGTTCTAAGCGACGAGCCGTCTCCCCAGCCCCTTATCTCATCCTCTGATAAGAGGTCAAGAACCTAGAGTGATCTTGCTCAGACCTTGACCACCCAGAATAAAAGGAAAATTAGGGAGAAGCGCACTGTGGGCAGAGCAGAAACAAGGCTTTGTGAGGAGAGAAGGAGGGAGAAGGAACCAAAATGAAGTTGCTGGGAGGGGATACACAGACCCATGGAAACTCGCTACTTTGTAAGTGAGTTTCAAAATAAAGCTAATTTTAAAAAAATCACTGTTTTCGACTTGCCTTCTATGGGCTCAGTGGGGTCAGGGGCAATTTGTCCAAAGGTCAGGGTGCTGATAAGCAGGGCTACCCACGCCCACCAGTCAAATACACTGAGGAGCTGAAAAGTGGGAGAGGCGCATTGGCTCCCTTGGCATCTCCTGGGAGCTGAGGCTGTGGCTGCCCTGGAGAGGCAGGGACCCTTCCTTATCTGCCACCCCCTGGAACACCAGCAGCCCAGGGCCAGCACGGAGATGCAAGGGAAGGGTACAAAGTTCTGGAGATAAGGGGGGACACGGTGTCCAGGAGAGAAGGTCAGCACATGGGGCCCTCTGGGGCTGGGTAGGGTGACAGAAGGAAAGGCCAGGACCGTGGTCAGGCATCCTGGAGGTACATGCCCTTCCAACATTTCCTGTCACAGCCCAGCGTGTGGGAGGGATGGGAAGCAGAGCCCACTTACTGGATTAAGTCAGACAGGGCTGGGGAGATAGCTCAGGGGGTAAAGAATCAAGGCCCAGGTCTGCATCCCCGGAATCCACACAAAGCTGCCTGCAATAGTTCACATCTGTAAGGCAGTGCTCCTGAGTGAGATGGGAAGCTCCCAGGCCAGTCTGGCTGGCCTACACAGCAGGGAACAGAAGACCCTGTCTCAGACAAGTCAGAGAGGTAGACCATGAGGACCAACACCTGCATGCACGCAGTCACACTCGCACATACACATACATACACAGATAAAATGTATTATTTTATTATAGATTTGTAATTATTATTACACCATTGTTGTTTATTATATTTTAACTCTATTGTTGTTTTTACAAGCAAATCAAGAGAATGCCCTTTGTGGTGGCAAAAAAAAAAAAAAAAAAAAACCTATAATCTCAGCGCTCTGAGGATCACAGATTTAAGACTAGCCTAAACAATTAGAACCCTGTTTCAAAAAGAAAAAAATAAAGTAAAAATAAGGGGTCTGGACCAGCCTGGTCTACAAGAGCTAGTTCCAGGACAGGCTCCAAAATCACAGAGAAACCCTGTCTCGAAAAACCACAATAAAAAAAAAAAAACCTAAGGAGTCTGGAGAGATGGCTCAGTGATTAAGAACACTTGCTTAAGCACCTTGCAGAAGACCAGAGTTCGATTCCCAGCCCCCACATGACCACTCACAGCCATCTGTGACTTCAGTTCCGGAGGATACGATGGCCTCCTTTTGGCCTTTCAGGCACTGCATTGCATTCGTGTGGTACACATACATACACAGATGCAGGCAAAACACCCACCCACATACAGTAAAAATACGTAAAATGTTAAGGAATAAATAAATAATATTTAAAAATAAATAAACCCAGTGCACCAAACAAAGGGGAAAAAAGAAAAAACAACGGAAGGATGTGTGTCTCTGTGTGCCCAGACAGGCTAAGTGGTCATATGGTATCCCAACCAGCAGGACAGAACCGGGACCTTCGGGGTTTCCTGCGACCTTAGCCCTGTGTCTATTCCCTGGTTTCATATAATTTGCCCTAGCTCCAGCCTCGGGGCCACCAGTCATGGGAGCCTGGCTCTGCCCCTGCCTGTCCCAGGGAGGAAGTGACTCAGGAGGCCACCTTGGGTGAAGGGCTGTGTGCAGAAATCCATCCAGGGCACTGGTTCTGCCCTCGCAGAGATGCCATAGCAGATGAGAGCAGACAGCGCCAGGCAAGGGGTTGGCTGAGGCCTGCGGTGATTGGCAGGCAGAGGCATTTGGGCTTGGATCCAGACAGTAATTTCCCTTTCCTACCTGCCAGCCTGAGCCCCCCACACACACACCCTATGCCAGCGTGGCAGGCAGTGCCAGGCAAGTGGCCAAGTCAGCAGGAGGAAGCTGCTGTTGACATGTGACAGCTATGTTTGCTTACCTGGGGCCACCCACCAGAAGAGTTAATGTTCAACTTTCTCTAGACCCTGGCGCTGCATCAGGGACTTAGGTGGGTGACGGAGACATGAGTCAGCTCATGCCTGATAGAACATGTGGCTCAAAGCTCACAGGAGTCTCTCGCGGGTTCCCTGTCACTGTTCCTAGAAGGAGTCTGAGTTCCAAAGTGGGACAGCACCTGCGGGCACTTCCTAGACCTGCTGCAGGCCTGAGGTCTCCGAACCTTGTGCGCCCTGGTGGGTTGGGGCTGGAGTGTGGTGCTGGTGGAGGTAGATGCGCAGCCCAGACCAGAGACCGGCCAATCAGGAAGAGCTTTCTACCTGCCTTCCTCTGAGACCCTCTCAGTGGCATCTCCGAACCGTGCCCTCCCACACTTCAGGTCTCTCAAACTCGCTCATATCCCTCCACCCTCCACTCAGTTGTGATATTGCAGGATACACAGAGTCCTTCAGGTCTGGCTGGGACTGGGCCCAGGGAAGCCTAGCAGGTTGGGAAATTTGAGTTAGGGTACCTTCATTGAGGAAGGAAACCCCCAGCTACTCCAGCTATCCCAGCTACCCCAGCGTCTCAGCACCATAGCCTCGCGGGACTCAGGAAGACCTGAAGTTAAAGCCCCATAGGTACCTGGTTTTGAACCCTGCACCTGCCATTGCCCTTCTGTCCCAAGGAAGGAGTGGCCTAGAAAGCCATACTGGGACCCTTTCTAATCCGTCGAATCCCAGCAGAGAAGCTGTTTGCTCTGCTTGGGCCCTGGGTGTAAGTTCTTGCTCGGCACTGCGGCACTGCCACTGACACAGCCCTGGTGCCTGAGAGAGCACTGCCGCAGGAGGGTTTGAAATGCAATGTCCTCCGTTGGCCCACCTCTTGATACAAAGACGCCTCTTTCCTGGGGCTTTCACAGGCCCCCAAATCACTGCGCTTGAACGCCGGCATCATCCAGCTGCAGGGAACCCCCTGGGCCTGTCTGCCTGTTTATAAACACAGAGAGGGAAGCTGAGAGCAAAGAAGGGCATGCGACCATGGGGGCAAAGCTAGTGGAGAACCTGCTCTCCAGCCTTGACCGGAATCCTCTCCCTGAGGCAGGAAGCGGGGACCATTGGCAAAGCTGCTGGTAGTGTGGCAGGCACCAGGTCATAACCCTCAGGCCCTCAGTCACTAGGTCAGGTAGCTACGGGTGCAGAATGTGATTGCCCCATGATTCCCAAAGTCACATGACTTCCAAAGGCCTCTGTGTCTGCTGGACTGACTGGAACCCAATTAGACAGGCTGACCTTGGCCTTGGCTTTGGGAACTGCAAAAGGCTGGGTTGTCCCTCTCCCAGCTTCTGACTGTAAAGGCACAATTGTCTGCGGCTGTCAGCAGGTTTATGGAGGCAGTCCTGGACTAGTACACAAGTGTGCATGTGTGCGTGTGTGTGCATGTGTGTCTGAACACATTTGTTGATGCTTAGTGTCTTTTTGATGGTTAATGTGTCTTCCATCACTCGCCTTTCTGGTTTTTCCTAAGATTTATATATTTTAAATATGCATTTATTTTTATCTATGTATATGTGCACACAAGTGTGCATGTGTGCGTGTGTGTGCATGTGTGTCTGAACACATTTGTTGATGCTTAGTGTCTTTTTGATGGTTAATGTGTCTTCCATCACTCGCCTTTCTGGTTTTTCCTAAGATTTATATATTTTAAATATGCATTTATTTTTATCTATGTATATGTGTTTGTGTGTGTTTACCACAGTGTGCAGGTGCTGCCGGAAGTTAGGAGACGGTGTTGGATCCCCTGTATCTGGGGTTACAGGCAGTTGTGTTTGCTGGGAAAGGAACCCAGGTTCTCTGCAAGAACAAGTACTCTTAACCACTGATCCATGTCTTGAGCCCTCTCTACCTTCTATTTTGCATCATGATCTCTCACCGAACCTGGAGCTCCTGTATTCTGCTGGGTCAGATGTCTGGTGAGTTCCAGGCATCAGCCTTTCTCTACCCCCACCCCCCACACTGGTATCACAAGCATGCATGACACACCCGACTTTTGATGGGGTTCTAGGGATCTGAACTCAATTTCTCATCCTTATTTGATAAGACACACTATCTACGAGGCATCTACCCGGGCTCCTGCCTGTAATATGTATTATCTTACTCCATTTTAGTGCTGTGGGCTAAATCCGAGCCCTCGGGCACTGGCCTGTTACACCAGTGAGCTGCATCTTGTCTTTGGCTGTCCGTTTTGCTCCTTTGCAGCTCAGGGTCCTCAGCTGTGAAACAGGAGCTTGTGTCTCCAGGTGAGGATGGAGTGAGATGATTCACGGTGCAGCGTCCGGAATCTGATCAGCCGGTCGAGGCCAGAGAGAAGGCGGCCAGGGACGGGTCTCATTCATAAGGAAGGAGATGGACTGTCCCTTCCTCAGGAGGACATTGCTTCTTCCTTTCTCTTAGATTTGGCTCCAGACCACAACCCCCAAGCTGGTAAAGAGAGCCGGGTAGCCACAATTAACAGGGCTGAGGAATGGTAACCGGCTTCCAGCCTGACTTCCACTTTGGGGACTGATTCCTGAGCTCAACTCCCCCTTCTCTGGAAAAGTCACCTCACTGCTTGCTGCATGCGGTTTGAAGTAGCCAGACCTTCCCACACACTTGGCTTTACTTCTGGGCCGGCCAGTCAGAGGGTGTGTTACTTAGGCACCATGATTGGTCCAGGGTTGAACAGATGATCAAGACAGGCTAAACAGGCAATTGGGACTTCAGCAGGGGCTGTGAGGCGGTAGAGCTCTTTCCTCCTGGGGTTCTCTGCTTCCTAGCACTGAGCCTTGAAAGCCACCACCAGGGAGACCTTTCATTTGCAACCAACCGGATGATGGCATTCAAAAGTCTAAGATCGGCCATAGGCCAGTTTGGATATTGATTGTCTGTGCAGTTCAGAGCCAGGTAGTGTGCCCTGACCCAAAACTCTGTCAACAGTGGGTTGTGGCCCTGTCCTGTGGAGTACACAGGGCTGGCAAGGCATAGGTGAGAGGCATGGACTGGGGCCTATTGATGCTCCCTCCTAGACAGAGGAGACAGCCCCTTCCTAAAGCCAGGAACCAAAGTGGACCAGAGTGACTACATTTGGTACAGCTCCTTCATTTTGGTTGAACTAGGAAATTTCTCATCATTGACAGTAATTTATTTATTTTTTTAATATTTATTTATTTATTATGTATACAATATTCTGTCTGTGTGTATGTCTGCAGGCCAGAAGAGGGCACCAGACCTCATTAAAGTTGGTTGTGAGCCACCATGTGGTTGCTGGGAATTGAACTCAGGACCTTTGGAAGAGCAGGCAATGCTCTTAACCACTGAGCCATCTCTCCAGCCCCATTGACAGTAATTTAGTATCCAGGACTAAAAAAGTTTTTCTCGATATTCTCGTCTTTCTGACCCATGGAGCCCTGGTTTTGAGCCATCACCGGGCATATTCTTCAGTGAATATTCCCTGTTTACCCTAGAAAGAACCAACTGGGGACCAACAAGGAAACTTTTCAACCTCCTTCCCTGCTCCTATGTCTCTGGAACCTGAAAGAAGGGACCCACACACTCTTGCTACATGGGCCTGAGTCCTCTGCAGCTCCCTGAACTTGCTGCTGTCTGCCTGTCTATGATGTTAATATTTATCTTTAATTATAATAAATTCCTGGTAAAAAGGAAAATGCAGGGGGCTGGAGAGATGGCTTAGAGGTTAAGAGCATTGCCTACTCTTCCAAAGGTCCTGAGTTCAATTCCCAGCAACCACATGGTGGCTCACAACCATCTGTAATGGGGTCTGGTGCCCTCTTCTGGCCTGCAGGCATACACACAGAATATTGTATACATAATAATAAATAAATAAATATTTAAAAAAAAGGAAAATGCAGGGCTGGAAAGATGTCTCAATGGAGAAGAGCACTGGCTGCTCATGCAGAAGACCCAGGTTCAACTCCCAGCACCCACACGGTGGCTCAAGCATCCATGTCTCCAGTTGCCAGAGTTCCGATGCCCTCATCTGGCCTTGTAGACACCAGGAACATGTGTTGTATACACACCTACATGCAGGCAAAACAATCATACACAGAAAATAAAAATAAACAAAAAGAAAAACCTGAGTTTTTCTTAATTTTTTAAAAAAGAACAACCCTTCTCAGTGTTCCTCTTGAACCCTAAGCTCAGAATCTTTCATAAGGACTCTGATCCTCAGGGTAATGACGCACAGGAAGAAGACTCCACCCCGACAAAGGTCACAGGCCTATGTCACATCTGCAAAGGCCTGCACTTGCTCCCACCATCACCTGTCTCCAGCCTTCCAGGAATTGGACAAGTGCTTCCAGTTAACAGGCTATAAGAACACTACTGCACACTGCAGGGGGTGCTGGGAAATGTGGTTCACTGGCTTCCAGGTCTTACAACACCAGGCAGCCACAGACAGAGTTACCAGCAGATCCTCAGGCTCTGGTCTATAAAGTGTCCTCCATCAGCCTGGCATCTGAGTGTCTCCCTTGTGTACCCTATGCTTGATGTCCTGGTCAGGTGGCGAAATCCTTCTGTTTCTGTCTGGCTAGCTGAAAAATTGGAATGACAACATGCCCGCCCCACAGGGCAGAGTGAGGCTGGGTGTTTAATGTGTGTGGCAAGCTGAGCAGAGCACACACTCACTGCTCTGATGGGCAAATGCCAATGACCACACAGCTCTGGCTAGGACTCTCACCTGCTTTGTTTGGCTGCCCCACTTCCAAATGCCCTCTTTGTGGTGTGGAATTCTCCACTGTGTGACTTTGGGGGTGGGGACTCTTGTTAGTCAGACTTTGGCCTCTGCAAATGAATACTGGCGAACAACAAGGCAAGGGAGGGAAGGTTTACTTGGCTCATGGTTTCAGGAATTTCCTTTCATTTCAGTTCTGTTGTTTCTAAAGACAGAGGGTACGGGGACACAGTTTCTCACTCTATGGTAGCCAGGAAGCAGGGCAGGGGGTGTCAAGGAAGAAGGGTCAGGGCAAGAAAAAGTCCCTAAAGACCACACCCCAGTGACCTACTTCCTCCAGATAGGTAGATCCCATCTCCTACTTCCCAGACCCTTTCAACATAGGGCCAGAGGTGGAGACCACAGCCTCAACATGTAACCTCTGGGAGACATTGTACATGGAATCTTCCAGCAGGAACCAGGACCACCAGAAAAGCAGATGCAGTGGTCTATGCTCCTGCTGTTGTGGTTTGAATATGGACCATCCCTAACACAACGTTCAAAATAGTTAGTGCCTCTGTGAAGGGCCTGCATCTTTATTACCTTAGGTTTGGTTTGGTTTTTGAGACAGGACCGGTGCTTTGGGATAATGCTCTTGTACACTGTAAAGATTTGTCACTCACGTTGGTTTAATAAAACACTGATTGACCAGTAGCCAGGCAGGAAGTATAGGTGGGGAAACCAGACTAAGCGAATTCGGGGAAGAAGAAAGACAGATCAGTCACCAGCCGGACACAGGGGAAGCAAGATGAGAATGCCTTACTGAGAAATAGTATCAAGCCTCATGGCTAAAGATAGACAAGAATTATGGGTTAATTTACATGTAAGAGCTAGTTATATTAAGCCTGAGCTATTAGGTCAAACAGTTTATAATTAATATAAACCTCTATGTGCTTCTTTGGGACTGAATGGCTGCAGGACCGGGCAGGGCAGAAGTTTCTGTCTATGGCCCGGGCTGACCCTGAACTCAGAGTTCCAGCTGCTTCTGCCCCCAAGGGCTAGGATGAAGGGAGTGTGTTGCCACACCACGTCCTGTATTTCTTTTGTAACTTGAAGAAGAACAGTCTTTATTTTGCCTCATGGTTTCAGAGGTTTCAGCCTCTCACAGGAGCGAGCACAGAGTCATTCACACCATGGCAATTGGGAAGCAGAGAAAAGGGCAACAGCAGGACATAGTGCCTACAGACATGCATCCTCCTCCCTCAGGACCTACTTCCCCTTCTGTGTTTGAAGTCTCTGGTATTTTGTCCCATAGCAGCAAACTGACTAACACATAACGTGTAGCAACAAGGGCAGTGTAAGAACCACACCTCGTTTCCCATTACGGGAACTAGGTAAAACTAGTGCAGGAATCGTGACACACATGGGTCTCTGTGAATCAGAGGCCAGCTAAACTTACCCGGTGAGACCCTGTCTCAAAAACAAAACAATAAACTAGTTTTAACTGGCTATCGCACATTCTCCGGGATTCTCTTTTGGATTCTCAGTCTTATAGATAAAAGACTTTAGAAATGGACAGATGCCCAAGGACACGTTTATTAGAGAGAAACACTAGGGTAGGCGAGCTGTGAGTCTCGGCAGCTGCCTGGAGAAAGAAACCGGACTAGAGGAAGAGAGAAGGCCAGGTTGTCAGGCACAGCCTCGCGAGCGGGGGCAGGTGGAGTGGGAGCTTCAGAGAAAGAGTGAGGAAGCCCAGAACACCAGGGAAAGCACACTTAGACTTTGAGAAAAGATAAGGAAACAGAAAAGGGAGGAGAATGAGGCTGCTCCGGGAAGGGTGAGGCTGTCCTCTTACTCAGGGGATAATTATTCTTGCCATCTCCTGAACATGGCTTAGGGGAGTCAGTCTTCCTGAGAAGAGGTTTCCTAGCTATGTGATTGACAGGCCCCAGCAGATAAACTTAAGAGATGAAGCAACAGGATGTAGTGTTCCTTTGAACAGATCAGAACAGCATGTCTTCACCCGGGGCCAGAGGTAGGTAGATTCCATGCTGTGAAACAGTCTTGGTTGTCCTGGAACTCACTTTTGTGGGCCAGGCTGACCTCGAACTCACAGAGATCTACCTGCCTCTGCCTTGCAAATGCTAGGATTAAAGGTGTGCACCACCACAGCTGGGCTGATTCCATTCTTTTGACCTGGGGGAAACAGTCCTGTGAGGGACCTCTACAGAGCCCTGTTATCCATCTTCAGTGGTCTCCAAGACTAACACCCCTTCTCCAAGAGAAGAGACCCTAGGAGATGGGCTGAAGTTGGGGAAAATATATAACCTATTTCCACTATGAAAATTAAGAGGGGGCTGGAGAGATGGCTCAGTGGTTGAGAGTACTGACTGCTCTTCCAGAGGACCCGAGTTCAATTCCCAGCACCCACACGACAGCTCACAACTGTCTTAAGATCCAATTGCAGGGGATCTAACACCTTTGTACCAGTGCACATAAAAAATAAAGTTAAATAAATCATAAAATATTTAAAATATTTAAAAAAAAAGAAAAGAAAATTAAGAGACTTAGTTCCAAAACTGTACACCAGCAGGGACCAGGATCTAAACTAGAGTTCCGTCCATACCTTTGCCTTTGCTGAGCCTCCAGGCAGGAGACTCACTGAGGAGATGAGAAACCAGGGTTCCCTTTTAGCATTCCTGACCAGGGAAATAAGGACATTTCCTGTTTTTTTTTTTTTGTTTTGTTTTTTTTTTCCCCAAGGTCCCTCTCCATGAACTGCCTAGCCAGTTTTTGCTTTCTGTCCTCATCAGTTGAGAAGGCAGAGCAGAAAGGAGACTCTGGGCCAGGCTTGCCGGGTGGGCCTGACGGAGGAAGGAATCGTGTCCCTGGAGACCGCTCAGCGGCTGTAACTGTCACAAGGAGCCCTAGATCTCTTCTTGGGCCCACCCAGAACCCTGCAGATGCTCTTGGCCAGGTCCCTCTCCTCCGTGTGGTGACTCCATGAGATTCCCTCATGATGCTCTTTCTCTTCATCTTGTAGCTGCCTTGGCCACCTAGGAAGGGAAGGGATTTAGGGAAGCACCACAGCTCTTGGCCCAGAAGGGGCACGTGTCACCTCCCATTTGTCCATTCAGATGATGGACAGGTGCCTTTCCCTGGGGTGAGCCCTGGCTTCTCAGACCTGGCAACTCTTAGGTCCCTCCTTTTCCACCCTCACTGGTACTTGGTATCAAACTCGGGTCTCATACACTCTATTGCTAAGCTATGCCTTCAATCTCTGTGAACACTAGTTAGACTCAAGAGGGCAGAGGTATCTGCCAGGAGAGAGAAGTGACCCACATAGCAAGCCAAGTGTGTTTCTGTGTGGGTCTCCTTCACTGCAGGCTGGGAGGGGGCGATTTTCGGGGAGGTTTAGAAAAGAGACATGCGTCCAGGGAGCAGAAGTCCCCACAGCATGTCGTCTGGGAAGGACAGCAGTGTTTTTCAGGATGGAGCGAGGATAACTGGAGTCAGTGTGGGTGTGCACAGCTGTAACCTCAGTATTCTGTAGGCACGAGCCGGAGAACCGCTGCAAGGTGGCGGGTCAGTTAGGGTCACCCCTCATCCACCCACCCCCCTGAAGAAGAAGAAAAAAAAAGAAGTGAAGAGTTGAAAAGGGTCAGAGTCAAGGAAGAACCTGGAGGAGAGATCCAAAGTCAAAGGCAGGGGAGGGGAGCTTGAAACAATATCAGGCACTGCCAGGCATAGCAGTAGGGCTCAGGGGAAGAGAATATAGCTTAGGGTATCGAGTCAGTAGGTTGGGTGCCGCCTGGAGGATGACCCTGAACTCCTGAACCTGGTTACCAAGCACTTCAGTCCCTAGCTCAGTTTATTCTTTGAGCACTTACATTGCTTAGTTAGGTACTGAGAATGGAAAGAGAGCCTGGGGGTCAGCAAGGCTTTGGGTCACTGCAAGAGCACTAGGGCCTAGGGAAGAGGGCTGGCAGGGGTTCTTGGTCAGCTTCTGGGGATGGAGAGGTGTCCAGGAGCGCAGTGAAGGAGGCTTTGCCCTAGTAAAACAAGCAGCTTGTGAGCAGGCACCCTTTCCCACCTTTTCCATCAGGGCTTCGGAACTGGGTACTCTAACAGCAACGGCCCAACTTTAGCCCCACGCCCAGCTGGGCCCTCAAAGCACTCAATTTGACTCCGCCCCTCACAGGAATCTTCCCCCCTCCCCATCCCCAACAGTCCCAGTTCTCCAGGGTCCACTCTACAAGATTTTACCAGGCAGAATGGCCAGCAGGGAGTTGGAATCCGGTTGGACCGGATTCCTTCCCCCTACCATCCTGCTGGCTCTGGAATTTAGCCCCTAGAGTGAAACCCAGAAAGGAAGGGTAAGCCCTGAACCCAAAGGTCTTCCAAAGTCGCCACCCCTTCCCTTCCCCCACTTGTGCCCATCTTCGCCTCCCTGCCCTTCAGGAACAGGCTTCCGTATGCAGAGTGGGGAATGGCACAGCTAACTCTTTTGCCTGCTTCCTCGTTTGAGTCTAAGTGTTTTTGAGGACAGAATTTGAGTTGACTAGAAGTGGAAAATGTCCTTGGGATGTTACAGGGGAGTTCACCAGAGATGACTACTCAGACACAGTTTACGGCCCTTTGGAAGGCTTTGTTAGGGGGTTGGAGAGAAGGCTCAGAGGGTAAGAACACTAGCTGCTCTTTCAGAGGTCCTTGAGTTCAATTCCTATCACATAGTGGCTCACAACCATCTGTAATGAGATCTGGTGCCCTGTTCTGGCATGCAGACATACACGCAGACAGAACACTGTATACATAATAAATAAACAAATCTTAGATAAAAAGAAGAAAGTCTTTATTCCAGCCGGCTGGGACTATACCCAAGTGCCCGGGGATCTAGTTGTAGCCAGAGCCAGTGTTTAGTGCATTGGCTTCAAAAACCTCTTCCTGGCATCTTGGCAGCTGGAGGGGTTCTACACAAACAGGCAGTTTAACAGGAGCTAACGTAAGTCAGCTGGCACATCCTGACCTTGGGTTCCTAGAACAGACTTGGGTAATTTTCCATAGGATTCTCCACCAAGGAGATCAGATTCTAGCTAAACCTGAAATGGCCTCAGCAAGAATACAAGACAGAGGAACCTCTGCACTGTCTATCCCTACTGCTGACTGAGAAAGGAGATGTCCCCAGGGTGGGCCATGGCATCCTAGGCGAGCAATCACTGTTACCTGCTTACCCCCAAGACTCAGTTTACCTATCTGTACAGGGGGGTCCTCTGCAGTGGGAGGGCCATCTCAAGGGCACCAGGCTGAAGTGGGACTGTAGGGCCCAGGGCTGACTGAAGAGAGAGGGGTCCAGCACCTGAACTTAGTTTTTTCCCTCCCAGGAAGTCTCCCAGTCTGCCTCTGCTCCAGAGTGCTGGGATTAAAGGTGTGCACCACCACCGCCCGGCTCCATTCCTATTTTTTTTTTTTTTTTTTTGGTTTTTTGAGACAGGGTTTCTCTGTGGCTTTGGAGCCTGTCCTGGAACTCGCTCTGTAGACCAGGCTGGTCTCGAACTCACAGAGATCCGCCTGCCTCTGCCTCCTGAGTGCTGGGATTAAAGGCATGCGCCACCATCACCCGGCCTCCATTCCTATTTTAAACTGATAAGACGAAGATCAAGCATTTGCTCACACCTGCAGGAGGATCAGGGGTCAGAGGTCAGCCTAAACTGCATTTTGAGTACAAGACCAGCCCAGGCTACATAAGACACTGTTTCAAAGCAAAATTAAACAAAAAGACACATTGATTTGTCTAGTTGAAGCCCTTCTAGCATGCCCCAGTTGTAACCCTGTTCAGCCATCTGTATTTGAAGGTGCCAGAGACCTCAAGGAATGGAAAAATATCCAGGCTTGGATTGGACTCTGAACAGGCCAGGGTTTCCACAGCTTTGTTCCCTGCTGGCACTGGAATGAACTGTTTCAGGACCACTTTAATGCGATCACAGCCATTCCCTGCCAGTCTCCAAAAACCCTGTAGAAAATACAGTTGGGTGAAGCATTCCCTTCCGGAGTCCCGGATCTGCACCCAGGCCTTTCAGGGCACGTTCCCAACAGCCTATAGTGTAGGAACAATTTTCCCACCTGGTGCTGAGGAAGATGTGACCCAGAGAGTCACACCTGTAGGCCCAGTACTCAGTAGGCTCAAGATGGAAAACCGCTGCAAGGTGGCCGGTCAGTCAGGGCTACACATAAACCTGCCTCACTCCTCATCCACCCACCCCCCAAAAAAGAAAAAGAGAAGTGGAGGTTAAATAGGGCTGAAGAATCTTAGCCAAGGAGAAACCTGGAGGAGAGACTTCTTTGTCTAAAGTCACAGAGTTCACACCTTTAATCCCAGTACTCTGGAGGCAGAGGCAGGCGGATCTCTGAGTTTGAGGCCAGCCTGGTCTACAGAGTGAGTTCCAGAATGGCCAGGACTACATAAGAAACCCTGTCTCAAAAAACAACAAAACAAAACAAAACAAAAAAGAAATCACACAGTTTATAGGAGTTTGGCCGCCAAAGACAGTACCTACATAATGATAGGCTTGGGATTCATGCAGATGCGGTGTGAGAGAAATGCCTGCCCCATCTGCTAGACTTCCTGCTTTCTTTGAGGAGTTCATTAGCCCTCTGCCCCAGCTGTGGGTACTGGGGTTGTGTATGGCAGAAGATGCTAAATAAGATCACACTTGGACTCAGAGAGCTTCCGGAGCTGCTGGCGCCCCATCTGAGTGCTCAGCAAAGGGTCCAGCCCCGTCACTCTGCTAGCCGGGGCTGTAACCCAATCCTGAGCATATGGTATTCCAGCCTGTTGGCCTCTCTGCGTTCTCATCAATATTTGAAGACTCAGAACCGGAGCTGTGCCTGGTTCTGTGTGAACCTCATAACCTGTCCAGGGCTTCTCCACCCTCCGGGGAAGGTGCCAAGTGTCTCTGGCTTGCTGGACCAGGAATGCAGAACAGAGAGATAAGGGTCCTTGGAAGGAGTCCTGGGGGGGTCCTAGGAGCTGCCGGCCTTGGGCAAGTTTCACCGGAAGTGAGACTCCTTTGTGGTCAGGGAAGCAGGTACTAAATAGACACAACCTCTGCTTTTTTTGCGACGGGGCTTCTGTGTGTACCAGCCCTGGCTGTCCGGGCACAGCTCTGTAGATCAGGCTCGAACTCCCAGAGATC
>NC_022015.1:38565022-38582794 GCF_000317375.1 Microtus ochrogaster
GAGAGAGAGAGAGAGAGAGAGAGAGAGAGAGAGAGAGAGAGAGATGGGGGAGGGGGGGAGTCCAAAGATCAACATTGACTGTTTTCCTCAGTCTCTTTCTACTCTATGTTTCAGAGCTACGTACGACCTGTCCCTGGACCTGAGAGCTTCCCAGTTCACCTTGGTGGGCTGAATTGAAAGCCCTAGCATCTCCCTGTCTTCATCTCTGCAGCACTGGCTGGAATTATCTACTGGCATGCCTCATATCCAGCTTTTTAAATGGACCTAAACTCAAGTTCTCCACACAGGTAGCACTTTGTTGATTGAGCTGCTCCTTACCTCAGCCTCCACCTTCAATTTTTATTTTTTTATTTTTTGATGATGGTGGATGGGGTGGCCCTCCAGAACACAGGGCCTGTGAATGTTTGACTAGGCAAACACTCTAACTCTGAGATGTATTCTCATCCCCAGAAAACCTTTTTGGTGAGTATGCCTTGCAGGTGGAGCTGCTGGCAGAAGAAAAGCTCTTGGGTGGATGAACAGTGTGTCCTAGAGAGCACTGGCCTTCCCCAAGACAGCATGGACTCCTGTGGGGCCCTCATCTGCACCAGGAGAGGCAGTCACCCAGTAGTGAGAGACCGCACCCATCCCCCACTTTCCTACTGTCCTCAGAATTCAGCGCCCATCACAGCTCTGGAACACTTCTTTGGTCCTTTTGTCTCAAAAGAAAAGGTCGGGTAGCTTGAATAACCTCTTCCCAGAGCCAGAGCCTGCGTAGCAAAGCTTCTGCCAAGCCCTGTTCACTTGTGCAGACATTGACACTTTGGTAAGCAGACAGACATGTCACACTGTCCACTTCTTACACAACATTTTTGCCCTTGGTCACGAGATGCTACAACTGCCTTCATTATTCATCTTGGAACACTGGCCCCGGTAGAGAGGCTGCAATAGCTGTACTGTAGGTCACAGTATAGATGTTTCCTGTACAGCATGGGCTTGGCAGGTGTCCTTCCTTCTCTTCAGCCCTCTGGACCACCCTGCATGTCTGGTGTTCTAATTCCTATTTCACAGCTGAGGAAATTGAGTCTCAGCCATAAAAATTCACTGATTTATTCAATCAGCAAATGTTGCTAAGGGTTGACAACCATCAGGGCTCCTTTGCTTGTCTTTCCAGTGGGAAGACAAGATAATACCCAACAACCAAGGGTGAGGAGAGGGTGTGGGGTGGGCAGTTTGCCCATCTAGATTGCAGCAGGAACTAGATCTGCTTCCTTGTACCTGTGCTGCCAAGTCCTATGGTGGGCACAGAGAGACATGTGCAGAGTGGCCCCATGCTTTGTTCCTACAAAGTGACTTGAACCTGGCTTAGCACCCTGCAACTTGTGGGCTCTTAGGTTCTTTCCATTTCTTGTCAATTAGAGATGATGTGGCAACGGGATATTTTACGCATGGGAAAGTTTGCTTTCGATAACTTCTCTTTTTTAACTCTTAAAAAAAATGCTCATTTATCTGCCTCCTTGCTCATTGTGGAAGAGGCGTATTATGTGCATATGTGGGCCAGCAGACAACTTGTGCAAGCTGATTCTCTCCTTCCATTCGTGAGGCCTGGGTTTCAGACTCAGGTCCCTAGGCTTGGAGGCATGTGCCTTTGCTGTAGACTGCTTTGCCACCTTGCTCATCAGAGTTTGCGTTTTTGAAACAGGTTTTTTTGTTTGTTTTTTATTTTTGTTTTTCAATTTTCAAGATAGGGCTTCTCTGCAGAACAGCCCTGGCTGTCTTAGAACTCACTTTGAAGAACAGGCTGGCCTTGAACTCAAAAAGAACCACCTGCCTCTGACTCCAGAGTCCTAGGATTAAAGGTGTAAGCCACCATTCCCAGCCTTTTTAAATTTAAAATGTTTCTTATTAGTGTGTACGTGGCGAGTATATGCAAACATGGGAACTTTGGGGAGTTGGTTCTCTCCTTCCACTGTGAGTTTCTGGGGCAGAACTCAGGTATCCAGGATTGGTGGCAAGTGATTTTACCTTCTGAGCCATTTCCCTGGCCAGGTAACTTTCTTCCTTGGGAACAGAGTTTTCAGCTCAAGGGCTACATGAGCATACTTAAAGATGTTGCTGCAATCTCTGGAATGTTCTGACTGCTAGGTGAGTGCCTTCGCAGCCTTTCAAAGGTCCCCACGTGTGCCCTGGAGATGCTTCCCTGTGTTTATGGACGTAGTTACCTTTCCATGCAAGCCCATCTTTCCGTATAAAAGCATGTCAAGGGCAGGAGTTGCCCCCTTCGGTGCTAAGGATGCATTAGGGTATTCATTGCAGTGATAAGCCAGGGATAAACACCATGATCACAACTTGGAGAAGAAGATTTTTTTTTGTTTAGTTTTTGTTTTTTATCTTACAACCCTCAGGTTTCCTGCCATCATTGAGAAAGTGATAGCCGGAACTCAGAGATCATGGAGGAACACTGCTTACTGGCTTGCTTGCTCCTCATGGCTTGCTCAACTAGCTTTATATTATAAAACCTACAACCATCTGCTCAGGGGTGGCAGGGCCTAGAGTGGGCGGAACCCTGGGATATCAATCAATCAAGAAAACAACCTATATGCATGCCTACAGGCCAACTTCAAAAGGGCATTTTCTCAAAGTTTTCTCTCCACAAATGACTTGTTTATGCTTTTTACAAGAAAATTTATTACAAGCCTTCATCTCTGCCCTGAGCTAGACTATTATAGCCATTTGGTAGACAATGAAAAGGCTCAAAGGTGGCGTGCCTCGAGTTAGATGCCAAGGAAATAAAAATGGCAAGATTTGTATCAGGCTGCCAGACTCCAAGGCTGCACCTCCCCTTCTCTGTGACTTGCAAGCTCCTGAAGCATGGGGGGGTGGGGTGGGGTGAGGTGAGGGGTTGGGTCTCCAGGACGTTCTTGTGACAGGAATGAACTTAGTTCACACTGGCCTTCTTCAAAGTTTCAAAATAGGGATTTGTGTGTGGCACAGGTCTGACACAGGAGTGCCACCTAAATTCAGAATTGCCCCTGGTATTAGGAACAGCACCTATCCTAGAGCCAGCCCCTGCTCAGGCAAGCGAAGCTGGTACCAGCCACTTGGTACTAGTTGATTGGACTAGGCCTGGGCACCTGACTCACGGGCACTGAGTGCTAGTCTAGTCACATATACCTGGACGGGACATGCATAGAAGAAGAGCTGGACCAATCAGATATTTTCTCTCTCTCATTGGAAAGCCTGGAATGACAGAGGGTAGAAGCTCCTTGAAGTGGCACTGACTCAACCCTGTATCCCCCCTGCCTAAGTTCAGATGCAGGCTATCATTTCCTAGCTATGTGGTCTTGGGTGGAGTGTGTGTGTGTGTTCATGTGGGTGTGTCCTCATATGTGCGCGTGTGTGTATAACCAGGAGGCAACTTCAGGTGATATTCCTCCATGCTGTCCACCTTGTTTTGAGACAGGGTCTCCCTGACCTGGAACTTGCCAAATTGCCTAAGCCATCTGTAGCATGATTAATAAAAACCCAGAGACAGACATGGGGGTTCAACCTAAAGGTCAGAAAAGTAAAACAGCCAGCCACTGGCTTTTACCTCTACCTCAATCTGAAATGGTGATTCTGCCTCCAGGAATCTCAGAAAAAGACTGAGCCTGAGAGCTGTCTCCTCCCATTTTATATTCCTCTCTAGGGCTGGGATTAAAGGCCTGGTTTCTAAGGCAAATTAGTGTGGCTAATGGGATTAAAGGTGTGTATCACCACTGCCTGGTCTGTAAGGCTCTTTTACTCTCTGATCTTCAGGAAAGCTTTATTTATTAATTCCTTTTTTTTGTTTTTGATTTTCGAGACAGTGTTTCTCTGTAGCTTTGGAGCCTGTTCTGGAACTAGCTCTTTTAGACCAGGCTGGCCTTGAACTCACAGAGATCCACCTGCTTCTGCCTCTGAGTGCTGAGATTAAAGGCGTGTGCCACCACCGCCCAGTTTAGTTTACTTATTAATATGCAAAGGAAATATCATTACAGCTGGCTGCTAGTGAGCCCCAGCACTAGGGTTCTAAGCACAGGCCACCAAACCCAGCTGTTTTCTTTTTTAATGTACATTTTGGGGATGGAACTCCTGTCATGCTTGTACCAGAAACACCATGCCACACATGCCTTTAGTCCCAGTATTCCGGAGAGGGAGACAGAGGCTCTCCGATCTCTGTGAGTTTAAGGCCAGCCTGGTTCAGAGAAGCCTTGTCTTAAAAAGGGGGGGAGGGAGGAAAAAAAAAGAAGGACTTTACCTACTGAGCAATTGAGCAATCTCCCCACCCTTGGGTAATTATTAACTATTCTGAGATTCAGTTTCTTGATCTATTAATAGAGATTTCAAAGCTGAATTGCAGTTTTTCTTTAAAAAAATTTAGATTTCCTTTTATTTTCTGTGTATGAGTACAAATAAGTGCCCTTGGTTCACGCCTGGTGTCCTCAGAGGCAAGAAGAGAGCTCCAGACCCCCTGGATCTGAGTTAAGGATGGTTGTGGCACACTGCCATGTGGGTGCTGGGAATTGAACCTGTGTCCTCTACAAAAGAAACCAGTGCTGTTAACCACTGAGACACCTCTCCAGCATCTCTCTTTTCTTCCTTCTTTCTTTCTTTTCTTTTTGGTTTTTGAAGACAAGGTTTCTTTGTCTGGCCATCCTGGAACTTGCTCTAAAGACCAGGCTGGCCTGAAACTCACAGAGAGAGATCTGCCTGCCTCTGTCTCCCAAGTGCTGAGTTTAAAAGGATGCACCACCACTGCCTGGCCTTTCTTTCTTTTTCTTTTCCTTTTTTTTTTTTATTTTCGAGACAGGGTTTCTCTGTAGTTTTTGGTACCTGTCCTGGAACTAGCTCTTGTAGACCAGGTTGGCCTGGAACTGACAGAGATCGGCCTACCTCTGCCTCCCGAGTGCTGGGATTAAAGGCGTGCGCCACCACTGCCCAGCCCACCTGGCCTTTCTTAATTTTTAAGTTCATACATGTGTCATTAGGGACCCTTCTCTTCCCCCACCACGTGTGTGTGTGCACGTGTGGGCGCCTGTGTGTGTCCCAGAGTCTTACTCTGGCTGGAATCTGTATGTGGCCTGGACTGGCCTCAGACTAGAGAGAACCATTCTACCAAGCTTTAGAGTTACTGGCCTACCTATGCCACCACTCCCAGCCCTGCTATATGTTAATTATACAGCCATTCTTTCTTGTTGTTGTTCCTGTTGTTGGTTTTGTTGTTTTGTTTTTTGTTTTTTTTTTTGACAGAGGGTTTCAGTCCCAAGCTGGCCCCAAAATCATGCTGAAGATGGCCTTGAACTCTTGATTCTCCTCCTTCTGCCTGTGCTGGGATTCCAGACTAGTACCACCAAAAATGGACCTTAGAGTCATGTTATACTTTGACTACTGAGAATTGTCCACTGGTTTCCTTTAATCCAAGGACTTAAGTTTCTAGAGGGGGTAAGCAAAGCTTGCAACAGCCTCGAATTGTGCTAGCATCGTACTGTGCCATCTCAGCCCCACGAATCCCACAGCCTCCCATTTATCCCACACTCCAAGTTCATGTACTTGGAAGCTTTGAGTCCTGGGAACCTTTCCCACCCTTTTTCTGGGGCGACCTCTTACTGCCACAGGAAGGCGCCTGTGGGTTCTCATAGTCTAAACCAGCAGAGGTCAGAGAGAAAGTTACTTCAAATTATAGAGCTCTCCTTTCACGTCTGGAGCAGCTTCTCCTCAGCCAGCTTTCCAACATTGCTCTGAGATTATGGGGATTGGTATGAGGACAAAGGGCCAGTCACCTGAGCTGGCCAGTGGCAAGGCTCCACCTCCTTCCACATGGGCTAGTGTTTTCAAAGTTCTTGGCTCCCTTATCTAAATGCCTTCCTGAATGGAGACCTTGATTTCTCAGCCTTTCCAGCAGCCAGTGAAACTCCCACTCCTGGGCTAGGCCAGGCCTCCTCGCCCCCCTACCTCCACTTCTCTGGAGCTGAACCCAGGCTTGCCAAAATGTCCTTTCATTTGCACTTTTTTTTTTCTTTTTGAAAAGACAGGGTCTGGCTATGTGACTGTGGCTGTCCTGGAACTCTGAGAGATCCGCCTGTTTCTGCCTCTCAAGCGCCGGGATTAAAGGTGTGCCACCATGCCCAGTTCATTCGCACTCTTTTTGTCCAATAAGGTCATTTTGTGGAGCACATTCAGATAAGTACCCACTCTTTTTGAAGACGTTCTGACTTCCAGCAGACTGTGAAGCCCTACAAAGGAGCCATTTTCTGTATGCAGGGCACTGGATTTCCTAGGCCTCTGGCAGTTGGGGAAATCTTTCTTCCCAGTTATTCCCCACCACGTAGACCTGTAGTTTTATATTATTTGCACCTCAAATTATTTCCTGGAAGGATTGAATGATGAGGCCAAAGAATGAGGCAATGTGTCGGCATACAGAGAAGGGCCTTGGCCCCCCTCAATGCCCTACGGCAAAGGTATGTTAGTCACAGTCACGCGACTGGACATCGGGGAAAGGAGGGGGGCAGATGACAGCGTCCACAAAGCCAGGAATGGCGAAGCAAGCACCTTTGGTTATTAATCCTGACGGCTGCCAAGGCCAGGCTGTGGGAAGAAGTCCTGAGATCTAGCCGACATCCTCAGCACCACGGACAGGGAAACTGAGGCTGCGGGCGCGTGGAGGAAGGCATCTTCCCCGCAGGGACTGCTTCCAGCTGGCAAGTGGTCACCTTGACCCAGTCACCTCCCTTTTGATATTTGAACCGCGGATAGAAATGCCTCCGGCCCTGAGTTGGGTCTGGCACGGACGCGTCTCGCACTGCGCCTGGGAAATGTAAAAACACACCCACGGAGCTCCTTCAGGAGCTGCCTTGCCCCAAGGTCACGCGGAAAGAGCAGACAGCCTCCAGACACCAATTTCCTGCGGGCCCCTGTAAAGCCCCCGGATCCTTTGAAGTCGCCGCCTTCAGACGTGGGGGCGTCTAAGGAAAGTGTCCCTCTCCCGGCCCACTCTAGCGTCTGCCAAAGCTGCAGAGGCTTCTCCTCTCCTGCCCCGAGAGGCCCTACTCCGCGAAGGCGTCTCCGTGCTAGCGCGGACAAACGAGGTGGCTGGTCTTTCCGGGACCCCCGGGACCCCTGCGCAAGGCCCCGCCTCCGGTGCGCCGGCCCCGCCCTCCCCGTGGGCTCACCGCCTGAGGAGAGGCGGGGCTGTACTGCAGCCAATGGGAACGCGGCGTGGCGAGGGCGGTGGCGGTTGTGATGCCCCTCGGCGTCCAATCAGCGGTGAGCGCGGGGGCGGGCGGTGACGCTCGGCGCTCCGCGTGCGGCGATGTAAAGGAGCGAGCGCCGCGGCCCACTACAGCCAGCAATCGTCCGCCGTCCGCCTTCCGCGCTCGCCTCTGGCCACCGCTCCTCGCCATCCATTGCTGCCTCTCCCCGCCGTCGCCTACGTCGCCTCCCCGCGCGCTCCCACAACCGCCGCCCGGTCAGTCAGCGAAGCCGGCGAGCCATTTCCTGCGCCTGGCCCCCAGAGGCGGGCATCCAGCTGGACTCTGAGCGTCGCCCTCTCGCGCTGCGGCCGCCCGCGCCTTCTCGGCCGCTTGTCGGGCATGAAAACCAAGTTCTGCACCGGGGGCGAGGCGGAGCCGTCGCCGCTCGGGCTGCTGCTGAGCTGCGGTGGCAGCGCTGCCCCGGCGCCCGGCGTGGGGCAGCAGCGCGACGCCGCAGGCGAGCTGGAGCCCAAGCAGCTTGGCGGTCGGTCCCAGCTTCTCGCGCTGCTACCGCCGCCGCCTCCTCCTCTGCCGCTGCCCCCACCGCCATCGCCGCCGCTATCGGACGAGCAACCGGAGCCCCGGACCCGGCGCAGGGCCTACCTGTGGTGCAAGGAGTTCCTGCCTGGTGCCTGGCGGGGCCTTCGCGAGGACCAATTCCACATCAGTGTCATCAGGTCGGTGGCTGCGGCGCCGCGCGGGGGGCCGAGGAGGCGGGGCGGGGCGGCGGCTGGGATAGAGGTGAGCGCCGCGCCCAGGGTCCGGAGCACGTCCCGGAGCTCGGCAGGCGGCCTTCGGGAGAGCTTCGGGGAAAATGTGTGCTGGGATGCCTCCGGTCCCTTGCGGGAGAACAATACTATGCAGCCACACAAGTACATTCTGTACCGAAGCTCAAAATAGATGTGTCTAGAAGCCGTTTCCTTACGAAGGCCTTGAATGAAAAAGGGATGTTGTGGCTGGGCTCTAGAAAAAGGGGGAAAACTCACCGGGTAACTTTCCCTTGTCGTGCCTCTAGTCTGTTATCACAACCCCTCCCCCACCACTCCTTTGGCACTTGGGAGGCCGAGGCAGGCTGATCTCTTGAGTTCTGGGCTAGATTGGCCTACGTGGCGAGTTTCAGGCCAGCCAGAGCTACATAATGAGACCCTGTCTCCAAAAGGCAGGGAGACAGGGGAGTTGGTGTGTGTTGGTGGAAGGCCACAGTCTTCTGAGGTTCTTGTCTTCGTGTGCCTGTGTTACTGGCCAACGCCTGGAGGCGTGGCTCCAAAAATGAGCCAAAGTAGAAGTAGCGAAAATTCCTCCTCTTTTGAAAAGGGGTCTCTTGTAGGCCAAGTGGGCTTGAATTTCCTAGGTGTTGGAGCCTGGCCTTGAGTCACCGATAAGCCTGCCTCTACCTCCCAAAGTGCTGGATCATAGATGTGCCCACCATGCTTGGCTCTTCAGTTCTCTGTAGTTTTTTGAGACAAGGTTTCTCTGTGTAGCTTTGGAGCCTGTCCTGGAACTCACAGTGTAGAATAGGCTGGTCTAGCCGGGCGATGGTGGCGCACACCTTTAATCCCAGCACTCGGGAGGCAGAGGCAGGCGGATCTCTGTGAGTTCGAGACCAGCCTGGTCTACAGCGCTAGTTCCAGGACAGGCTCCAAAAAAGCCACAGAGAAACCCTGTCTCAAAAAAAAAAAAAAAAAAAAAAGAAAAGAATAGGCTGGTCTCAGACTCACAGAGATTCCCTGCCCCTGCCTCCTGGGTGCTGGGATTAAGGCATGCACCACTCTGCCTGGCCGTTCCTTACTCCTTTTAATATTTCATCTTAATTTAAAAAATACGTAGGTTTGCATGTATTCGGACTTAACGGAGAAATGCAGCTCTGCCCTTACCTTTAATGCACAAGTGTTCGGCATTCAGTATTGAGTACAGGTCCTTTTTTGTTTGGCCTTTAAAAACCCATTTGGTCGTTTTCTACTAGTTTCTGTTTGGTTGACCCGGTTGAGTGCCAAGTGTCTAGAAACTGGCTGGCTGGCTGGCTGCCATCCATAATCCTCAAATCCAGTTTCTAGTCATTTGATTCCTTTTCCATGCCCAGTCTTTCACCAGAGTCATGAATGCAGCAAAATTAACTCTTTGGATGGACTGCACTTCCACTTTGTGTTCCAGGCCCTTCATGGTTACGTGGATGTGGTTCTCTCTTGGGAGTGTGTCACTCATCAGTTAAATCTGCTTTGCCCAAACCAGTAATTGCAAAAGCACTGAGAATGTCTTTTTTTCTTTTTCTACAGGAGTTAGTCCCTGTCGCCTCCCCCACCTTGAGTTTTTCAACACAGGGTTTCTCTGTATCCTTGGCTGTCCTAGAACTCACTCTGTAGACTAGCCTTGCCTCGAATTCAGAGATCCGCCTGTCTCTGCCTCTTGAGTGCTAAGATGAATGGCGTGTACCACCACCGCATGGTTTAGGAGTTAATAAAGATAGGACTCTCTTTTTGGGTTTCAGTACCTGTTAAAATGTGGTGTGCTGCTGGACTTGGTGGCTCACACCTTTAATCCTTTAGTTCAAGGTCAGTCTGGTCTACAGAGTGAGTTCCAAGACAGCCAGAGCTGTTACACAGAGAAACCCTGTCTTGAAAAACCAAAAAGAAAAAAATGGGGCATGTTGTCAGTTCTGTGCTTTGGGGAAGACGTAGTTATAGAATATGTGGAATAAAGAGGTGATTTAAGATGTGGGGAAGTGGGTGGTAACTACCTGTAAAACAAGCTTAGTGGCCTGGGTATAGCTTTTTGCTGGGTTTAGTACATTGCCCCGTTTTTCATCACATTGCTTCAACATAGCCCTTCAGCCTTTCCAGGTTTAGCCCTTTGGCTCCTCCCCGCCTCAGAAGGTACTTCTTTCTGTCTTAACAGCGGTCTGGTCCAGTTCCTCCATCTTTTTTTTTTTTCGAGACAGGGTTTCTCTGGTTTTTGGAGCCTGTCCTGGAACTAGCTCTTGTAGACCAGGCTGGTCTCGAACTCACAGAGATCCACCTGCCTCTGCCTCCCGAGTGCTGGGATTAAAGGCATGCGCCACCACCGCCCGGCTGGTTCCTCCATCTTTTTACACTATTCCTCAGAAGTCTCTCCTACCGTGGTCTCTAAAGTCTAGGGACAGCCCAGAACTACCTGTCCTTGCTTAGACACATGGTAACCAGAGGCCCCAGGGGATCTAAGCATTTTATGTATTCTAACTTCTATCTAAGTTCATTCTGTAGCCTGTTGCCAGGTGTTTCTCAAATGTCATCAGTTGCTCCCATGTCTTTTGTAGCTAGGAAATAAAATCTAAACTCGTTTGCAAGATCTAAACTTGGGCTGCAGTCTACCTTTGAGAAGGGCCGTTTTGTTGCTCTTTTAAAATTGCCCTTCCCCCAACCGCAGCGACTAACTGAGCTCTTTCCATTGGGCCCAGTGCTTCTCAATGAGTGTGTTCCAGTAGCAGGCCCATTTGCTCCTGCCCTCTGCTTAGCAGTCCTTTCCCTGATGGCTGCTTTTAAAATTTCCCCTACAACTAGGCAGTTCCTCCTTCAAGGCCTTACTCAGAGAGAACCAAAAAGGAGGAACCCCTCCCCCCACTACATTTTCTCCCCAGGACTTCAGCTCTACAGGCCTTCAACTGGGCCCTTAACATGCTTGGGTGTGGGTGCGTTACTTTCATGGAAGACTGGTTCCTAGAGAGCAGTAATTGTTCATTATTTTTGGTTATGGGCTCACGTGCTGAAGGGTGACCTCTAATTTATGCAGCAACCCTTCTGCTCAGTTTGGCTTTCTTTTTGGTCTTGGGAGGGGTCAGAGTCTCACTCTGTAGCTCAGGCTGTCCTCAAACTGTTAGTAATTCTCTGCCCAGCTTCCAAAGTGGTGGGATTACAGTTATGAACTTCTGAGCCTGGCTTTTCTTTTTTGTCTTTAATTTTTTCAATGTCAGGGGTTGTACTTAGGCCTGAGCATGCTTTCCATGCTTAGTTCTGGATTGTGCCTTCATTGCATTATCTGAAAAATTATCACCATCATGTTTGGTGTGCAAAAACTTTACATTTATGTTTGTGATTCCTTTGAGGCTTATTTTCTTGTAGGTGTTAAGTCTATTTATATTCTTTTGTGTGTGTGCATGTGGATGTCCAGTTTTAGTACTGGTTGTCAAAAGTACGGTTTGACTCCATGGTACCGCCTTTGCTCTTGTGAGATTTCTTCTATTTATGGGCTCTCTCTTCTGTACTTACAAGTTCTGTACTTGTATTAATTATTGTGGTCTTTTTCGTTAACTTTTTTTGTTTGTTTGTTTTGAGACACAGTCTTGCTGTGTAGCTGTGTAACCTTATCTGTCTTGGAATTCACTAAGTAGACCAAACTGGCCTTGAACTCACAGAGATCACAGTCTCAAGTGCTGGAATTAAAGGTGTGTCCAAAACACCTGGTTTATATTTTATTTTATGTGTATGAGTACAGTTTCCCTGCATGTATGCGCATGCATGCACCGCCTGTGGAGGCCAGAAGAGCTGCCACGAGGGTGTTGGGAACAGAGCCTAAGTCTTCTGAAAGAGTAACACGTGCTCTTAACTGCTGAGCCATATCTATCTAGCCCTAATTATTGTAGTTTTTTTTTTTTAAAGATTTTTTTTTTATGTATATAGTGTTCTGCCTGCATGCATACCTGCAGGCCAGAAGAGAGCACCAGATCTCATTACAGATGGTTGTAAGCCACCATGTGGTTGCTGGGAATTAAACTCAGGACCTCTGGAAGAACAATCAGTGCTCTTAACCTCTGAGCCATCTCTCTAGCCCCCCTAATTATTGTAGTTTTAAAGGTTGATAGTGTTAGCTCTCTTATTTACTTTCAAAATTGGCTAACCAGTGTCTTTTTAACTCTTTTAAAAAATTTTATAATTCATTTGTTGATAACTAGAAATAACTGGGATTTTTTTCTATGTTCTATTTTACTATTTTGCAAAGAGGAACTTGAGTCTCTAGTAGAAGATAGGATTATTATTATTTTTTTAACTAAAAAAAAAGATTTTTGGCCGGGGGGGTGGTGGCGCACGCTTTTAATCCCAGCACTCGGGAGGCAGAGGCAGGCGGATCTCTGTGAGTTCGAGACCAGCCTGGTCTACAGAGCTAGTGCCAGGACAGGCTCCAAAGCCACAGAGAAACCCTGTCTCGAAAAACCAAAAAATAAATAAATAAATAAATAAATAAATAAATAAAAATAAAAATAAACAAAAAGATTTTTATGAGTATTTTGCCTGAATGTATGTATGTCACCACATGCCTGTGATTCTTTTTTTTTTTTTTTTTTGATTTTCGAGACAGGGTTTCTCTGTAGCTTTTTGGTTCCTGGCCTTGTAGCTCTTGTAGACCAGGCTAGCCTTGAACTCACAGAGATCCGCCTGCCTCTGCCTCCCCAGAGCTGCCTGTGATTCTTTGTTTTAAATATTTAACTCAGGTTCTACAAATGTTTGGATTGCAGGCCCACTTGGCAGAGATTCCTTACCTGTGGATTTCCAGTAAGGCCATATTCCTCTCACAGAATTCAGACATGTAGTCAAGAGACTAGCGATTAGACACAATCACAACAAACCCATACTCCCCCCCCCAGTTCCATTAAAAGTTTATTTTTTCAAGACAGGATTTTACTGTATAGTCCTGGCAGTTTTAGAACTCACCACTGTAGACCTGGCTGGCTTCAAACTCAGTGACCCACCTGCCTCTGCCTCCAAGTGCTGGGATCAAAGGTGTATTGCCATCACTGCCCAGCAAAAGGTTTTATTTTAGTGTTGTGCGTGCATGCGTGCAACCAACCCTGTGTGCAACCAACCCTGTGTGCGCGTGCCTGCCCACAGAGTTCAGAAGGTGTTAGATCCTTTGGAGTTAGATGTATAGGCATTGTGAACCTAATGTGGGTGCTAGGAACTGAACTGGGATCCTCTGCAAAAGTAGGTGCTGTTAACCTGACCCATCATTCTCTCAAAGATCCCTCTTTAAAAACAATTTTGAATAAAAAAAAGTTTTTTTTTAATTAATTTATTTATTTATTATGTATACAATATTCTGTCTGTGTGTATGCCTGCAGGCCGGAAGAGGGAACCAGACCTCTTTACAGATGGTTGTGAGCCACCATGTGGTTGGCTGGAATTGAACTCAGGACCTTTGGAAGAGCAGGCAATGCTCTTAACCACTGAGCCATCTCTCCAGCCCCCCCCCCAAAAAAAAAAGTTTTGAGTATACTCTTAAGAGGTCTTCATCATGGGCAGTAACTAGGGTACTGCCTGAAGCCTTTCTTCTTTCCTTCTTCCCTCCCTCCCATGTTCCCTCCCTCCCTGCCTTTGTCTCTTTCCTTTCTTTCTTTCTTTCCTTTTTTTTTTTGAGACAAGTGCTTCCTGGGTAGCCCAGGCTCCTGAAAGCTAGGGTTATATAAAGGTACAAGCTTGCACACCCCTCTGTCCCTGAAGTTTTAAATGAGTTGTTCACACTGAGCTCCTGTTCTGTAGCAGGTGCTGTATGAGCTTCTACTCTGCTTTTGCCAGCCTGTCTACTTTTTAGGGAGCTGTTTGCCAGCAAGTCTTAGAGGTTTTGTTTGTTTGTTTGTTTGGATTGAGGGGCTCTTTCTGTGTCCCTTACTAGACACTGTAAATCTGAATGTTATTTTTAATTTTGGGTGGGTATTCTGAGCACACATTTTCCACACACTGAACTAAGCGAATTACCATTCCACTTACTGGTGTGTTGATCGGAATAGTGTGTATGTGTTTCCTTTCCTTCTGTCCACTGTCCCCTTGTTTTTAGCCATATCTCTTGGCTTGTCCAGTTTCTACACTGATGACTTTGTTTTGTTGCTCTTTTTAAAAAATATTTTGTGAATGGGTCTTACTGTGTAGTTCTGTCTGGCCTAGAGTTTGTAGATCAAACTCACTTCAAATTCACAGAAATCTTCTTTCCTGCCTTTGCTTGAGAGACAGAGAGAGAGAGGGAGGGGGGAGAGTGTAGGGGAGTGCTACACCAAACCTGCAATGCTTTTATTTTATCTGATCTTCCCTTCCATTGGGACCTTGTCAGCCAACTTCTCTCCAGGATTCTCTGCCTTTTATATATGTCAGGGAGGCCCTTATTTTTAGTTTTCCACGAAGATTGTAATCTGTCTTTCACAATGAACCTTCTTATGCTTTTATTGTGTTTGTTAGTATTGCAGTAGCTCTGGGGCTGGTGGCAAAAAAATTACAAAAATAAGGATTTGGGGCCAGGGAGAGTATAGTGGTTAGGAGTACAGTTGGAAGTCAGACTAGAGAATAGATTGCTGTTCCAGTTTGGGGGAAGGAAAAACTGAAAGAGAAGGAGATACATCTATATATCTATCCACCTATCTCCATGCATTTGATTTTTTGTTGTTTTGGTTTTTCAAGACAGTTTCTCTTCTGTAACAGCTCTAGCTGTTATGGAACACACAGATCCACCTGCTTCTGTCTTTAATCCTGATTGCTGGTATTAAAAGTATGTGCCACCACGCCTGGCTTCATGAATTTGTTCATGAAGACAGGGTTTCTCTGTGTTCTAGCCTTTGACTGGCTTAGAATTTAACTGTATAGACCAGGCTGGCTTCAAACACAGATCTGCTTCTGCCTCTAGAGTGCTGGGATTAAGGGGATGCTACCATACTTAGCAAGTTTTGTTTTGAGACTTCTTCTATAGATCAGGCTGGCCTCACATTTGCAGCCACCTTCCTGCTTCAGCTTCTCCCAAGTACCAGGATTTGAAGTAAATACTACAATTTTTGGCTCTAGACAAATTTGAGGGTTTTGGTTTTATTTTTGGTTTTTTTGGCTTTTTTTTTTTTCTGAGACAGAATTTCTTTGTGTTTCCCTGGCTGTCATAGAACTTAGTTTGTAGACTAGGCTGGCCTTGAACTTAGAGATCCACCTGCCTCTGTTTTCCAAGTGCTGGAATTAAAGGGGTGGGCCATTTGTCCAAGAAATTTAATATTAGTAAGTGCCCATAGTTATCACTACATGCTTGTTAGCATAGTTATCACTATGTGCTCAAGGGTGTTCTAATGTAGGTCATATGATGTAGATTAAATAAGTCATGGTTATTTGGGTTTACTCTTAGGATTGTGAAAGTTTGATGCCTGTATTAACTCAGATCTGACTTCCTTTTATATGTGGAAGATATATATCATCTGTGAACTTTTCAGAGCAGCCAAACTTGAAAAGCAGTTTTCTTGTCCAGTTGGTGGTAGGAGGGTGCTGCCAGTGTTTGAGAAGCTGCCTGTTTGACTTCCCTGTGCTTTGGTGCCAAGGTGTCAGACACCCTGTGCCTGCAGTATGCTTGCTGCAGAGGGAACAATGATTTATTTATTTATTTTTTAAAAAATATTTATTTATTTATTATTTATTTATTATGTATATAATATTCTGTCTGTGTGTATATCTGCAGGCCAGAAGAGGGCACCAGACCTCATTACAGATGGTTGTGAGCCACCATGTGGTTGCTGGGAATTGAACGCAGGACCTTTGGAAGAGCAGGCAATGATCTTAACCACTTGAGCCATCTCTCCAGCCCCCGGGAACAATGGTTTAAAAGCAATGCTGTGGTGTCTCATCCTGAAGGACTTCGAAACTGAGACAGGACATTATTTATTTACAGCTGCCAAGGGCATGACCATCTTGTCTTATATTCCAGCTGGGGTTTTGTTGTAGTGTGCAAAGGTGGGGGTCAGTTCCCACTCTAGGTCTCCTAGGTGATTGATATTTGTGGCCTCCTTGGTGAGCTGACAGTGCCTTTGAAGTCAGAAGGCAAGTCTCTAGTGAGCGGGCTATTTTTCCCCTTCCTATAGTCTTGAAGGATAAGTAGGGAGAAAGAAGAAAGCTGGCCAATTCTAGGTTTTGTGGGTTTTGTTTTTGTGGTAGATTTTCTGCCTGTCCTGGAACTTGCTCTGTAGAACAGGCTAGCCTCAAGCTCAGCAGCTCTAGTTATTTAAAATGGAGGGATAGAAGTTTAAGAGTGCACTTAGACCTTATAAATTTATGAATAGAAAACCAGGGGCTCCCTGTGTAACCTGGGCTGTCCTGGAGCTCACAATGTGGACCAGGCTGGCCTCAAACTCAGATTCTCCTGCTTTTGCCTCCAGAAGACTCGCTATCTTTGAATGTTGGGACTAAAGTCAATGTTGCCTGTGGCTGGCAACATTGTGGTTTTTAAGAAAAGTTCTTGTTTAGGAAATCCTAAAAGTCTTGGAAGTATCCAGAATACTTTGTGACTGGAAGAAGTAAATTTGCAGATAATGAGAGTCTAATTCACAGTCTTTTTCTTTCTGACCTGGCTGGTCTGGATCTCAGATATGCCTGCCTCAACCTCTTGTGTGCTGGGGATATGCAAGGGGGCACACCAAAGAGACTGCCAAAATGGCCACTCTATAATTAGGAGGAAGGTTTTTATTGTAGATAAGACAGAAATATCC
This sequence comes from Microtus ochrogaster, assembly GCF_000317375.1. Taxonomy (NCBI): domain Eukaryota; kingdom Metazoa; phylum Chordata; class Mammalia; order Rodentia; family Cricetidae; genus Microtus; species Microtus ochrogaster. Next base: position 38,581,739 of record NC_022015.1, read on the forward strand.
AGAGGCTTCCTGAGAGTCCAACACAGAGAGAAAAGAAAGCAGACTGTATAGGGCCAGGGCCATCTTTGAAAGAAGCGAAAGTGCCTATTGAAGAAATCGTGTGGATTATAAAGAGGATGAGTAGCTGGGGAGGGAAGCCCAGAGATAGAGAGAATTTTTGGGAAGAGGAGGAGGTGAGAAGGGCTAGGTTGCTTTCACTTTGAAATGTAGAACAGGGTACATTTGAGTATAGACTGAAGAAACCTGGAGGCCAGCATTTGTTTTGATATGCAACCATAGATAGGTATGTCAATGTAGAGTCATATAAATCACTTAGTCAGTTTCTCTCACTGTCTCTTGTAGGCACATTCTATATCACATATGTGGACCTCAGGTTGGTCCTCAACACACAACATTTGCCTTCATTTGAGGAAGGGTTTCTTTGTTGTTTGGTGTGTGTGTGGCCTGTGAGCTTCTTGGGATTCTCCAGTCTCTGCTCCTCATCTTAACAGAAGCACAGTGTAATTAACAAAAATTTTCTAGGTTTTAAATGGGTTCTGCCAGAGGCAAGGGAAATGACTCCTTTGGGGATGACATGAACCTATTTCACAAGTTCCGGGGGAATTTTTATCTTTTATCTAACCGCTAGAAATCCTATCGTCCAGCATGATCTCATTTCTCGGTATATGTAATAGGTTTTCTGTACCCTGATAATAGATTTCTCTGCCAACACAGTAAGCCAGATCAAACCACATTAAAAAATGAAAGACTAGGCTTATTTGACAAAGCACTCCCATGTTAAATCGAAAGTTTGCTTGTTTGTTTTTTTAATGTACATTGGTGTTTTGTCTACATGTATGTCTGAGTGGGGGTGCCAGATCCTTTGGAACTGGTATTATAGACAGTTGTGAACTGCCATGTGGGTGCTGGGAATTGAACTTGGGTCCACTGCAAGAGCAGCAATAAAGACAAATCCAGATTTTTTAAAAAAGCCTCTAAGCCGGGCGGTGGTGGCGCACACCTTTAATCCCAGCACTCGGGAGGCAGAGGCAGGCGGATCTCTGTGAGTTCGAGACC